>NC_079225.1:47985764-48235764 GCF_029633865.1 Lampris incognitus
CAAGGTATACTGCAGCTATACCATGCCAGTTGCGACCGGTACACAAGGTATACTTCACCTATACCATACCAGTACCGACCAGTACACGAGGTATACTGCAGCTATACCATGACAGTACCGACCGGTACACGAGGTAGTACATGAGGTATACTGCAGCTTTACCATGCCAGTACCGACCAGTACACGAGCAGTGCTGCAGCTATACCATACCAGTACCGACCAGTACACGAGGTATGCTGCAGCTATACCGTGCCAGTACCGACCAGTACACGAGGTATGCTGCAGCTATACCATACCAGTACCGACCGGTACACGAGGTATACTGCAGCTATACCGTACCAGTACCGACCAGTACACGAGGTATACTGCAGCTATACCATGACAGTACCGACCGGTACACGAGGTAGTACATGAGGTATACTGCAGCTTTACCATGCCAGTACCGACCAGTACACGAGGTGTGCTGCAGCTTTACCATGCCAGTACCGACCAGTACACGAGGTGTGCTGCAGCTATACCATACCAGTACCGACCAGTACACGAGGTATGCTGCAGCTATACCGTGCCAGTACCGACCAGTACACGAGGTATACTGCAGCTATACCGTACCAGTACCGACCAGTACACGAGGTATACTGCAGCTATACCATACCAGTACCGACCAGTACACGAGGTATACTGCAGCTATACCATACCAGTACCGACCAGTACACGAGGTATACTGCAGCTATACCATACCAGTACCGACCAGTACACGAGGTATACTGCAGCTATACCATACCAGTACCGACCGGTACACGAGGTATACTATAGCTATACCGTGCCAGTACCGACCGGTACACGAGGTATGCTGCAGCTTTACCGTGCCAGTACCGACCGGTACACGAGGTATGCTGCAGCTATACCATACCAGTACCGACCAGTACACGAGGTATACTGCAGCTTTACCATGCCAGTACCGACCAGTACATGAGGTATACTGCAGCTATACCATACCAGTACCGACCAGTACATGAGGTATACCGCAGCTATACCATACCAGTACCGACCAGTACACGAGGTATACTGCAGCTATACCATACCAGTACCGACCAGTACATGAGGTATACTGCAGCTATACCATACCAGTACCGACCAGTACACGAGGTATACTGCAGCAGCTTTCCGTGTGCAGCGTCCAGCACCAGGGAAGGTCTACATGAAAAGCCGGGTTGTTACTGGAAGGACTACATGAAACGCCGGGTTTTTACTGGAAGGTCTACATGAAAAGCCGGGTTGTTACTGGAAGGTGGCTAAAAGCCGGGTTGTTACTGGAAGGTCTACATGAAACGCCGGGTTGTTACTGGAAGGTCTACATGAAAAGCCGGGTTGTTACTGGAAGGTGGCTAAAAGCCGGGTTGTTACTGGAAGGTGCCTAAAAGCCGGGTTGTTACTGGAAGGTGGCTAAAAGCCGGGTTGTTACTGGAAGGTGGCTAAAAGCCGGGTTGTTACTGGAAGGTGGCTAAAAGCTGGGTTGTTACTGGAAGGTCTACATGAAAAGCCGGGTTGTTACTGGAAGGTCTACATGAAAAGCCGGGTTGTTACTGGAAGGTCTACATGAAAAGCCGGGTTGTTACTGGAAGGTGGCTAAAAGCCGGGTTGTTACTGGAAGGTGGCTAAAAGCCGGGTTGTTACTGGAAGGTCTACATGAAAAGCCGGGTTGTTACTGGAAGGTGGCTAAAAGCCGGGTTGTTACTGGAAGGTGGCTAAAAGCCGGGTTGTTACTGGAAGGTCTACATGAAAAGCCGGGTTGTTACTGGAAGGTCTACATGAAAAGCCGGGTTGTTACTGGAAGGTCTACATGAAAAGCCGGGTTGTTACTGGAAGGTCTACATGAAAAGCCGGGTTGTTACTGGAAGGTGGCTAAAAGCCGGGTTGTTACTGGAAGGTGGCTAAAAGCCGGGTTGTTACTGGAAGGTCTACATGAAAAGCCGGGTTGTTACTGGAAGGTGGCTAAAAGCCGGGTTGTTACTGGAAGGTGGCTAAAAGCCGGGTTGTTACTGGAAGGTGGCTAAAAGCCGGGTTGTTACTGGAAGGTGGCTAAAAGCCGGGTTGTTACTGGAAGGTCTACATGAAAAGCCGGGTTGTTACTGGAAGGTGGCTAAAAGCCGGGTTGTTACTGGAAGGTGGCTAAAAGCCGGGTTGTTACTGGAAGGTGGCTAAAAGCCGGGTTGTTACTGGAAGGTGGCTAAAAGCCGGGTTGTTACTGGAAGGTGGCTAAAAGCCGGGTTGTTACTGGAAGGTGGCTAAAAGCCGGGTTGTTACTGGAAGGTGGCTAAAAGCCGGGTTGTTACTGGAAGGTCTACATGAAAAGCCGGGTTGTTACTGGAAGGTGGCTAAAAGCCGGGTTGTTACTGGAAGGTGGCTAAAAGCCGGGTTGTTACTGGAAGGTGGCTAAAAGCCGGGTTGTTACTGGAAGGTGGCTAAAAGCCGGGTTGTTACTGGAAGGTGGCTAAAAGCCGGGTTGTTACTGGAAGGTGGCTAAAAGCCGGGTTGTTACTGGAAGGTGGCTAAAAGCCGGGTTGTTACTGGAAGGTCTACATGAAAAGCCGGGTTGTTACTGGAAGGTGGCTAAAAGCCGGGTTGTTACTGGAAGGTGGCTAAAAGCCGGGTTGTTACTGGAAGGTGGCTAAAAGCCGGGTTGTTACTGGAAGGTGGCTAAAAGCCGGGTTGTTACTGGAAGGTGGCTAAAAGCCGGGTTGTTACTGGAAGGTCTACATGAAAAGCCGGGTTGTTACTGGAAGGTGGCTAAAAGCCGGGTTGTTACTGGAAGGTGGCTAAAAGCCGGGTTGTTACTGGAAGGTGGCTAAAAGCCGGGTTGTTACTGGAAGGTGGCTAAAAGCCGGGTTGTTACTGGAAGGTCTACATGAAAAGCCGGGTTGTTACTGGAAGGTCTACATGAAAAGCCGGGTTGTTACTGGAAGGTCTACATGAAAAGCCGGGTTGTTACTGGAAGGTCTACATGAAAAGCCGGGTTGTTACTGGAAGGTCTACATGAAAAGCCGGGTTGTTACTGGAAGGTGGCTAAAAGCCGGGTTGTTACTGGAAGGTCTACATGAAAAGCCGGGTTGTTACTGGAAGGTGCCTAAAAGCCGGGTTGTTACTGGAAGGTGGCTAAAAGCCGGGTTGTTACTGGAAGGTCTACATGAAAAGCCGGGTTGTTACTGGAAGGTGCCTAAAAGCCGGGTTGTTACTGGAAGGTGGCTAAAAGCCGGGTTGTTACTGGAAGGTGGCTAAAAGCCGGGTTGTTACTGGAAGGTGGCTAAAAGCTGGGTTGTTACTGGAAGGTCTACATGAAAAGCCGGGTTGTTACTGGAAGGTCTACATGAAAAGCCGGGTTGTTACTGGAAGGTCTACATGAAAAGCCGGGTTGTTACTGGAAGGTCTACATGAAAAGCCGGGTTGTTACTGGAAGGTCCACATGAAAAGCCGGGTTGTTACTGGAAGGTCTACATGAAAAGCCGGGTTGTTACTGGAAGGTCTACATGAAAAGCCGGGTTGTTACTGGAAGGTGGCTAAAAGCCGGGTTGTTACTGGAAGGTGGCTAAAAGCCGGGTTGTTACTGGAAGGTGGCTAAAAGCCGGGTTGTTACTGGAAGGTGGCTAAAAGCCGGGTTGTTACTGGAAGGTCTACATGAAAAGCCGGGTTGTTACTGGAAGGTGCCTAAAAGCCGGGTTGTTACTGGAAGGTGGCTAAAAGCCGGGTTGTTACTGGAAGGTCTACATGAAAAGCCGGGTTGTTACTGGAAGGTGGCTAAAAGCCGGGTTGTTACTGGAAGGTGGCTAAAAGCTGGGTTGTTACTGGAAGGTGGCTAAAAGCCGGGTTGTTACTGGAAGGTGGCTAAAAGCCGGGTTGTTACTGGAAGGTGGCTAAAAGCCGGGTTGTTACTGGAAGGTGGCTAAAAGCCGGGTTGTTACTGGAAGGTGGCTAAAAGCCGGGTTGTTACTGGAAGGTCTACATGAAAAGCCGGGTTGTTACTGGAAGGTCTACATGAAAAGCCGGGTTGTTACTGGAAGGTCTACATGAAAAGCCGGGTTGTTACTGGAAGGTCTACATGAAAAGCCGGGTTGTTACTGGAAGGTGGCTAAAAGCCGGGTTGTTACTGGAAGGTGGCTAAAAGCCGGGTTGTTACTGGAAGGTGGCTAAAAGCCGGGTTGTTACTGGAAGGTCTACATGAAAAGCCGGGTTGTTACTGGAAGGTGGCTAAAAGCCGGGTTGTTACTGGAAGGTGGCTAAAAGCCGGGTTGTTACTGGAAGGTCTACATGAAAAGCCGGGTTGTTACTGGAAGGTGGCTAAAAGCCGGGTTGTTACTGGAAGGTGGCTAAAAGCCGGGTTGTTACTGGAAGGTGGCTAAAAGCCGGGTTGTTACTGGAAGGTCTACATGAAAAGCCGGGTTGTTACTGGAAGGTGGCTAAAAGCCGGGTTGTTACTGGAAGGTGGCTAAAAGCCGGGTTGTTACTGGAAGGTGGCTAAAAGCCGGGTTGTTACTGGAAGGTGGCTAAAGGCCGGGTTGTTACTGGAAGGTGGCTAAAAGCCGGGTTGTTACTGGAAGGTCTACATGAAAAGCCGGGTTGTTACTGGAAGGTCTACATGAAAAGCCGGGTTGTTACTGGAAGGTCTACATGAAAAGCCGGGTTGTTACTGGAAGGTGGCTAAAAGCCGGGTTGTTACTGGAAGGTGGCTAAAAGCCGGGTTGTTACTGGAAGGTGGCTAAAAGCCGGGTTGTTACTGGAAGGTCTACATGAAAAGCCGGGTTGTTACTGGAAGGTGGCTAAAAGCCGGGTTGTTACTGGAAGGTGGCTAAAAGCCGGGTTGTTACTGGAAGGTCTACATGAAAAGCCGGGTTGTTACTGGAAGGTGGCTAAAAGCCGGGTTGTTACTGGAAGGTGGCTAAAAGCCGGGTTGTTACTGGAAGGTGGCTAAAAGCCGGGTTGTTACTGGAAGGTCTACATGAAAAGCCGGGTTGTTACTGGAAGGTGGCTAAAAGCCGGGTTGTTACTGGAAGGTGGCTAAAAGCCGGGTTGTTACTGGAAGGTGGCTAAAAGCCGGGTTGTTACTGGAAGGTGGCTAAAGGCCGGGTTGTTACTGGAAGGTGGCTAAAAGCCGGGTTGTTACTGGAAGGTCTACATGAAAAGCCGGGTTGTTACTGGAAGGTCTACATGAAAAGCCGGGTTGTTACTGGAAGGTCTACATGAAAAGCCGGGTTGTTACTGGAAGGTGGCTAAAAGCCGGGTTGTTACTGGAAGGTGGCTAAAAGCCGGGTTGTTACTGGAAGGTCTACATGAAAAGCTGGGTTGTTACTGGAAGGTCTACATGAAAAGCCGGGTTGTTACTGGAAGGTGGCTAAAAGCCGGGTTGTTACTGGAAGGTGGCTAAAAGCCGGGTTGTTACTGGAAGGTGGCTAAAAGCCGGGTTGTTACTGGAAGGTCTACATGAAAAGCCGGGTTGTTACTGGAAGGTGGCTAAAAGCCGGGTTGTTACTGGAAGGTGGCTAAAAGCCGGGTTGTTACTGGAAGGTGGCTAAAAGCCGGGTTGTTACTGGAAGGTGGCTAAAGGCCGGGTTGTTACTGGAAGGTGGCTAAAAGCCGGGTTGTTACTGGAAGGTCTACATGAAAAGCCGGGTTGTTACTGGAAGGTCTACATGAAAAGCCGGGTTGTTAATGGAAGGTGGCTAAAAGCCGGGTTGTTACTGGAAGGTGGCTAAAAGCCGGGTTGTTACTGGAAGGTCTACATGAAAAGCTGGGTTGTTACTGGAAGGTCTACATGAAAAGCCGGGTTGTTACTGGAAGGTGGCTAAAAGCTGGGTTGTTACTGGAAGGTGGCTAAAAGCCGGGTTGTTACTGGAAGGTCTACATGAAAAGCCGGGTTGTTACTGGAAGGTCTACATGAAAAGCCGGGTTGTTACTGGAAGGTGGCTAAAAGCCGGGTTGTTACTGGAAGGTGGCTAAAAGCCGGGTTGTTACTGGAAGGTCTACATGAAAAGCCGGGTTGTTACTGGAAGGTGGCTAAAAGCCGGGTTGTTACTGGAAGGTGGCTAAAAGCCGGGTTGTTACTGGAAGGTCTACATGAAAAGCCGGGTTGTTACTGGAAGGTCTACATGAAAAGCCGGGTTGTTACTGGAAGGTCTACATGAAAAGCCGGGTTGTTACTGGAAGGTCTACATGAAAAGCCGGGTTGTTACTGGAAGGTGGCTAAAAGCCGGGTTGTTACTGGAAGGTGGCTAAAAGCCGGGTTGTTACTGGAAGGTCTACATGAAAAGCCGGGTTGTTACTGGAAGGTGGCTAAAAGCCGGGTTGTTACTGGAAGGTGGCTAAAAGCCGGGTTGTTACTGGAAGGTGGCTAAAAGCCGGGTTGTTACTGGAAGGTGGCTAAAAGCCGGGTTGTTACTGGAAGGTCTACATGAAAAGCCGGGTTGTTACTGGAAGGTGGCTAAAAGCCAGGTTGTTACTGGAAGGTGGCTAAAAGCCGGGTTGTTACTGGAAGGTGGCTAAAAGCCGGGTTGTTACTGGAAGGTGGCTAAAAGCCGGGTTGTTACTGGAAGGTGGCTAAAAGCCGGGTTGTTACTGGAAGGTGGCTAAAAGCCGGGTTGTTACTGGAAGGTGGCTAAAAGCCGGGTTGTTACTGGAAGGTCTACATGAAAAGCCGGGTTGTTACTGGAAGGTGGCTAAAAGCCGGGTTGTTACTGGAAGGTGGCTAAAAGCCGGGTTGTTACTGGAAGGTGGCTAAAAGCCGGGTTGTTACTGGAAGGTGGCTAAAAGCCGGGTTGTTACTGGAAGGTGGCTAAAAGCCGGGTTGTTACTGGAAGGTCTACATGAAAAGCCGGGTTGTTACTGGAAGGTGGCTAAAAGCCGGGTTGTTACTGGAAGGTGGCTAAAAGCCAGGTTGTTACTGGAAGGTGGCTAAAAGCCGGGTTGTTACTGGAAGGTCTACATGAAAAGCCGGGTTGTTACTGGAAGGTCTACATGAAAAGCCGGGTTGTTACTGGAAGGTGGCTAAAAGCCGGGTTGTTACTGGAAGGTGGCTAAAAGCCGGGTTGTTACTGGAAGGTCTACATGAAAAGCCGGGTTGTTACTGGAAGGTGGCTAAAAGCCGGGTTGTTACTGGAAGGTGGCTAAAAGCCGGGTTGTTACTGGAAGGTCTACATGAAAAGCCGGGTTGTTACTGGAAGGTCTACATGAAAAGCCGGGTTGTTACTGGAAGGTCTACATGAAAAGCCGGGTTGTTACTGGAAGGTCTACATGAAAAGCCGGGTTGTTACTGGAAGGTGGCTAAAAGCCGGGTTGTTACTGGAAGGTGGCTAAAAGCCGGGTTGTTACTGGAAGGTCTACATGAAAAGCCGGGTTGTTACTGGAAGGTGGCTAAAAGCCGGGTTGTTACTGGAAGGTGGCTAAAAGCCGGGTTGTTACTGGAAGGTGGCTAAAAGCCGGGTTGTTACTGGAAGGTGGCTAAAAGCCGGGTTGTTACTGGAAGGTCTACATGAAAAGCCGGGTTGTTACTGGAAGGTGGCTAAAAGCCGGGTTGTTACTGGAAGGTGGCTAAAAGCCGGGTTGTTACTGGAAGGTGGCTAAAAGCCGGGTTGTTACTGGAAGGTGGCTAAAAGCCGGGTTGTTACTGGAAGGTGGCTAAAAGCCGGGTTGTTACTGGAA
The DNA here is from genome assembly GCF_029633865.1 of Lampris incognitus. NCBI lineage: Eukaryota > Metazoa > Chordata > Actinopteri > Lampriformes > Lampridae > Lampris > Lampris incognitus. The sequence goes on from NC_079225.1 coordinate 47,993,451, forward strand.
GGTGGCTAAAAGCCGGGTTGTTACTGGAAGGTGGCTAAAAGCCGGGTTGTTACTGGAAGGTCTACATGAAAAGCCGGGTTGTTACTGGAATGTGGCTAAAAGCCGGGTTGTTACTGGAAGGTGGCTAAAAGCCGGGTTGTTACTGGAAGGTGGCTAAAAGCCGGGTTGTTACTGGAAGGTGGCTAAAAGCCGGGTTGTTACTGGAAGGTGGCTAAAAGCCGGGTTGTTACTGGAAGGTGGCTAAAAGCCGGGTTGTTACTGGAAGGTGGCTAAAAGCCGGGTTGTTACTGGAAGGTCTACATGAAAAGCCGGGTTGTTACTGGAAGGTGGCTAAAAGCCGGGTTGTTACTGGAAGGTGGCTAAAAGCCGGGTTGTTACTGGAAGGTGGCTAAAAGCCGGGTTGTTACTGGAAGGTGGCTAAAAGCCGGGTTGTTACTGGAAGGTGGCTAAAAGCCGGGTTGTTACTGGAAGGTCTACATGAAAAGCCGGGTTGTTACTGGAAGGTGGCTAAAAGCCGGGTTGTTACTGGAAGGTGGCTAAAAGCCAGGTTGTTACTGGAAGGTGGCTAAAAGCCGGGTTGTTACTGGAAGGTGGCTAAAAGCCGGGTTGTTACTGGAAGGTCTACATGAAAAGCCGGGTTGTTACTGGAAGGTCTACATGAAAAGCCGGGTTGTTACTGGAAGGTCTACATGAAAAGCCGGGTTGTTACTGGAAGGTCTACATGAAAAGCCGGGTTGTTACTGGAAGGTCTACATGAAAAGCCGGGTTGTTACTGGAAGGTGGCTAAAAGCCGGGTTGTTACTGGAAGGTCTACATGAAAAGCCGGGTTGTTACTGGAAGGTGCCTAAAAGCCGGGTTGTTACTGGAAGGTGGCTAAAAGCCGGGTTGTTACTGGAAGGTCTACATGAAAAGCCGGGTTGTTACTGGAAGGTGCCTAAAAGCCGGGTTGTTACTGGAAGGTGGCTAAAAGCCGGGTTGTTACTGGAAGGTGGCTAAAAGCCGGGTTGTTACTGGAAGGTGGCTAAAAGCTGGGTTGTTACTGGAAGGTCTACATGAAAAGCCGGGTTGTTACTGGAAGGTCTACATGAAAAGCCGGGTTGTTACTGGAAGGTCTACATGAAAAGCCGGGTTGTTACTGGAAGGTCTACATGAAAAGCCGGGTTGTTACTGGAAGGTCCACATGAAAAGCCGGGTTGTTACTGGAAGGTCTACATGAAAAGCCGGGTTGTTACTGGAAGGTCTACATGAAAAGCCGGGTTGTTACTGGAAGGTGGCTAAAAGCCGGGTTGTTACTGGAAGGTGGCTAAAAGCCGGGTTGTTACTGGAAGGTCTACATGAAAAGCCGGGTTGTTACTGGAAGGTGGCTAAAAGCCGGGTTGTTACTGGAAGGTGGCTAAAAGCCGGGTTGTTACTGGAAGGTGGCTAAAAGCCGGGTTGTTACTGGAAGGTGGCTAAAAGCCGGGTTGTTACTGGAAGGTGGCTAAAAGCCGGGTTGTTACTGGAAGGTGGCTAAAAGCCGGGTTGTTACTGGAAGGTGGCTAAAAGCCGGGTTGTTACTGGAAGGTCTACATGAAAAGCCGGGTTGTTACTGGAAGGTGGCTAAAAGCCGGGTTGTTACTGGAAGGTGGCTAAAAGCCGGGTTGTTACTGGAAGGTGGCTAAAAGCCGGGTTGTTACTGGAAGGTGGCTAAAAGCCGGGTTGTTACTGGAAGGTGGCTAAAAGCCGGGTTGTTACTGGAAGGTGGCTAAAAGCCGGGTTGTTACTGGAAGGTGGCTAAAAGCCGGGTTGTTACTGGAAGGTCTACATGAAAAGCCGGGTTGTTACTGGAAGGTGGCTAAAAGCCGGGTTGTTACTGGAAGGTGGCTAAAAGCCGGGTTGTTACTGGAAGGTGGCTAAAAGCCGGGTTGTTACTGGAAGGTGGCTAAAAGCCGGGTTGTTACTGGAAGGTGGCTAAAAGCCGGGTTGTTACTGGAAGGTCTACATGAAAAGCCGGGTTGTTACTGGAAGGTGGCTAAAAGCCGGGTTGTTACTGGAAGGTGGCTAAAAGCCAGGTTGTTACTGGAAGGTGGCTAAAAGCCGGGTTGTTACTGGAAGGTGGCTAAAAGCCGGGTTGTTACTGGAAGGTCTACATGAAAAGCCGGGTTGTTACTGGAAGGTCTACATGAAAAGCCGGGTTGTTACTGGAAGGTCTACATGAAAAGCCGGGTTGTTACTGGAAGGTCTACATGAAAAGCCGGGTTGTTACTGGAAGGTCTACATGAAAAGCCGGGTTGTTACTGGAAGGTGGCTAAAAGCCGGGTTGTTACTGGAAGGTCTACATGAAAAGCCGGGTTGTTACTGGAAGGTGCCTAAAAGCCGGGTTGTTACTGGAAGGTGGCTAAAAGCCGGGTTGTTACTGGAAGGTCTACATGAAAAGCCGGGTTGTTACTGGAAGGTGCCTAAAAGCCGGGTTGTTACTGGAAGGTGGCTAAAAGCCGGGTTGTTACTGGAAGGTGGCTAAAAGCCGGGTTGTTACTGGAAGGTGGCTAAAAGCTGGGTTGTTACTGGAAGGTCTACATGAAAAGCCGGGTTGTTACTGGAAGGTCTACATGAAAAGCCGGGTTGTTACTGGAAGGTCTACATGAAAAGCCGGGTTGTTACTGGAAGGTCTACATGAAAAGCCGGGTTGTTACTGGAAGGTCCACATGAAAAGCCGGGTTGTTACTGGAAGGTCTACATGAAAAGCCGGGTTGTTACTGGAAGGTCTACATGAAAAGCCGGGTTGTTACTGGAAGGTGGCTAAAAGCCGGGTTGTTACTGGAAGGTGGCTAAAAGCCGGGTTGTTACTGGAAGGTGGCTAAAAGCCGGGTTGTTACTGGAAGGTGGCTAAAAGCCGGGTTGTTACTGGAAGGTCTACATGAAAAGCCGGGTTGTTACTGGAAGGTGCCTAAAAGCCGGGTTGTTACTGGAAGGTGGCTAAAAGCCGGGTTGTTACTGGAAGGTCTACATGAAAAGCCGGGTTGTTACTGGAAGGTGGCTAAAAGCCGGGTTGTTACTGGAAGGTGGCTAAAAGCTGGGTTGTTACTGGAAGGTGGCTAAAAGCCGGGTTGTTACTGGAAGGTGGCTAAAAGCCGGGTTGTTACTGGAAGGTGGCTAAAAGCCGGGTTGTTACTGGAAGGTGGCTAAAAGCCGGGTTGTTACTGGAAGGTGGCTAAAAGCCGGGTTGTTACTGGAAGGTCTACATGAAAAGCCGGGTTGTTACTGGAAGGTCTACATGAAAAGCCGGGTTGTTACTGGAAGGTGGCTAAAAGCCGGGTTGTTACTGGAAGGTCTACATGAAAAGCCGGGTTGTTACTGGAAGGTCTACATGAAAAGCCGGGTTGTTACTGGAAGGTCTACATGAAAAGCCGGGTTGTTACTGGAAGGTGGCTAAAAGCCGGGTTGTTACTGGAAGGTGGCTAAAAGCCGGGTTGTTACTGGAAGGTGGCTAAAAGCCGGGTTGTTACTGGAAGGTCTACATGAAAAGCCGGGTTGTTACTGGAAGGTGGCTAAAAGCCGGGTTGTTACTGGAAGGTGGCTAAAAGCCGGGTTGTTACTGGAAGGTCTACATGAAAAGCCGGGTTGTTACTGGAAGGTGGCTAAAAGCCGGGTTGTTACTGGAAGGTGGCTAAAAGCCGGGTTGTTACTGGAAGGTGGCTAAAAGCCGGGTTGTTACTGGAAGGTCTACATGAAAAGCCGGGTTGTTACTGGAAGGTGGCTAAAAGCCGGGTTGTTACTGGAAGGTGGCTAAAAGCCGGGTTGTTACTGGAAGGTGGCTAAAAGCCGGGTTGTTACTGGAAGGTGGCTAAAGGCCGGGTTGTTACTGGAAGGTGGCTAAAAGCCGGGTTGTTACTGGAAGGTCTACATGAAAAGCCGGGTTGTTACTGGAAGGTCTACATGAAAAGCCGGGTTGTTACTGGAAGGTCTACATGAAAAGCCGGGTTGTTACTGGAAGGTGGCTAAAAGCCGGGTTGTTACTGGAAGGTGGCTAAAAGCCGGGTTGTTACTGGAAGGTGGCTAAAAGCCGGGTTGTTACTGGAAGGTCTACATGAAAAGCCGGGTTGTTACTGGAAGGTGGCTAAAAGCCGGGTTGTTACTGGAAGGTGGCTAAAAGCCGGGTTGTTACTGGAAGGTCTACATGAAAAGCCGGGTTGTTACTGGAAGGTGGCTAAAAGCCGGGTTGTTACTGGAAGGTGGCTAAAAGCCGGGTTGTTACTGGAAGGTCTACATGAAAAGCCGGGTTGTTACTGGAAGGTGGCTAAAAGCCGGGTTGTTACTGGAAGGTGGCTAAAAGCCGGGTTGTTACTGGAAGGTGGCTAAAAGCCGGGTTGTTACTGGAAGGTGGCTAAAGGCCGGGTTGTTACTGGAAGGTGGCTAAAAGCCGGGTTGTTACTGGAAGGTCTACATGAAAAGCCGGGTTGTTACTGGAAGGTCTACATGAAAAGCCGGGTTGTTACTGGAAGGTCTACATGAAAAGCCGGGTTGTTACTGGAAGGTGGCTAAAAGCCGGGTTGTTACTGGAAGGTCTACATGAAAAGCTGGGTTGTTACTGGAAGGTCTACATGAAAAGCCGGGTTGTTACTGGAAGGTGGCTAAAAGCTGGGTTGTTACTGGAAGGTGGCTAAAAGCCGGGTTGTTACTGGAAGGTGGCTAAAAGCCGGGTTGTTACTGGAAGGTGGCTAAAAGCCGGGTTGTTACTGGAAGGTGGCTAAAAGCCGGGTTGTTACTGGAAGGTGGCTAAAAGCCGGGTTGTTACTGGAAGGTCTACATGAAAAGCCGGGTTGTTACTGGAAGGTCTACATGAAAAGCCGGGTTGTTACTGGAAGGTGGCTAAAAGCCGGGTTGTTACTGGAAGGTGGCTAAAAGCCGGGTTGTTACTGGAAGGTGGCTAAAAGCCGGGTTGTTACTGGAAGGTGGCTAAAAGCCGGGTTGTTACTGGAAGGTCTACATGAAAAGCCGGGTTGTTACTGGAAGGTGGCTAAAAGCCGGGTTGTTACTGGAAGGTGGCTAAAAGCCGGGTTGTTACTGGAAGGTGGCTAAAAGCCGGGTTGTTACTGGAAGGTGGCTAAAAGCCGGGTTGTTACTGGAAGGTCTACATGAAAAGCCGGGTTGTTACTGGAAGGTGGCTAAAAGCCGGGTTGTTACTGGAAGGTGGCTAAAAGCCGGGTTGTTACTGGAAGGTCTACATGAAAAGCCGGGTTGTTACTGGAAGGTGGCTAAAAGCCGGGTTGTTACTGGAAGGTCTACATGAAAAGCCGGGTTGTTACTGGAAGGTGGCTAAAGGCCGGGTTGTTACTGGAAGGTGGCTAAAAGCCGGGTTGTTACTGGAAGGTGGCTAAAAGCCGGGTTGTTACTGGAAGGTGGCTAAAAGCCGGGTTGTTACTGGAAGGTGGCTAAAAGCCGGGTTGTTACTGGAAGGTGGCTAAAAGCCGGGTTGTTACTGGAAGGTCTACATGAAAAGCCGGGTTGTTACTGGAAGGTGGCTAAAAGCCGGGTTGTTACTGGAAGGTCTACATGAAAAGCCGGGTTGTTACTGGAAGGTGGCTAAAAGCAGGAATACCACGGCCGATGGCCGGCCTGACGTTATTTACGAGACACTCGGGATGAAAGAATCACTGTGTCTGTTAGACTGCAGCACAACAAGCTTCTGAAAGATGGGGAGTTGAACACACAACACCTGTTTAACATGGGCGTCTGTCTCTTCCTTCCTCACCTCGTTTGTAAAGAGACCTGAGTATCAAGCAGGTCCAGCCCAACATCCTGGTTCTGTTTCTTGACTTCGGTCTTCTGCTGTTGTAGGTGTTTTATTCTCCATTTTCCTACCTTTATTTTTATGTACTGTCTTGGTCCTTGTTTGCCTCTGGATTGGCCCGTTTAACTTCCTACCTTCCAGCTGTGTTTTCCAGAGGCTTGTGAGTCCAGAGTAAACAAGTGTATTGTTTGTGTGGCCGTCGGTACAACTCAGCAAACAGAGAACTTAAGAAAGAGAGAAAAGCAGAGTTGATTTACAAATGGCTTCATGGTCACTGCTCCACAGGAAAAGGGAGCAGAGTTCAACAGAACTCCTTCTGTGTGTTGTTGTGTACTAGCTGACATGTGTTTTCAGTGTGTGTGTGTGTGTGTGTGTGTGTGTGTGTGTGTGTGTGTGTGTGTGTGTGTGTGTGTGTGTGTGTGTGTGACAGGCTCTACATACCTACACGCACACAGATGGGCTGAGCTTTACCAGAGGGTTCAGCCGGAGGTTCAGATCCGTCAGACACGTCCCAACACAGGGCTGCTGTGTGGTGCGGTCCACCTCACACAGACACACTTCACGACCAGCAACACATCTATTAGTCAGGTCATCTTATGCACCAGTACGCACACCAAGGAAACCAAATTCTGTTCCCCCACAGCACTGCAACACAAAGACAAAAACACATGTCCAACAACAGCCAACAACACGGTCCACCCAGTACAACACAACCCACCCAGTGCAACTCGGTCCACCCAGTACAACACAACCCACCCAGTACAACACAACCCACCCAGTGCAACACAACCCACCCAGTACAACACAACCCACCCAGTACAACACAACCCACCCAGTACAACACAACCCACCCAGTACAACACGGTCCACCCAGTACAACACAACCCACCCAGTACAACACAACCCACCCAGTACAACACAGTCCACCCAGTACAACACAACCCACCCAGTGCAACTCGGTCCACCCAGTACAACACAACCCACCCAGTACAACACAACCCACCCAGTACAACACAGTCCACCCAGTACAACACAGTCCACCCAGTACAACACAACCCACCCAGTGCAACACAACCCACCCAGTACAACACAACCCACCCAGTACAACACAACCCACCCAGTACAACACAACCCACCCAGTGCAACTCGGTCCACCCAGTACAACACAACCCACCCAGTACAACACAACCCACCCAGTACAACACAACCCACCCAGTGCAACTCGGTCCACCCAGTACAACACAACCCACCCAGTGCAACACAACCCACCCAGTGCAACACAACCCACCCAGTACAACACAACCCACCCAGTACAACACAACCCACCCAGTGCAACTCGGTCCACCCAGTACAACACAACCCACCCAGTACCACACAGTCCACCCAGTACAACACAACCCACCCAGTACAACACAACCCACCCAGTACAACACAGTCCACCCAGTACAACACAACCCACCCAGTGCAACTCGGTCCACCCAGTACAACACAACCCACCCAGTACAACACAACCCACCCAGTGCAACTCGGTCCACCCAGTACAACACAACCCACCCAGTGCAACTCGGTCCACCCAGTACAACACAACCCACCCAGTACAACACAACCCACCCAGTACAACACAGTCCACCCAGTACAACACAACCCACCCAGTACAACACAACCCACCCAGTGCAACTCGGTCCACCCAGTACAACACAACCCACCCAGTGCAACACAACCCACCCAGTGCAACTCGGTCCACCCAGTACAACACAACCCACCCAGTGCAACTCGGTCCACCCAGTACAACACAACCCACCCAGTAAAACACAACCCACCCAGTACAACACAACCCACCCAGTGCAACTCGGTCCACCCAGTACAACACAACCCACCCAGTGCAACTCGGTCCACCCAGTACAACACAACCCACCCAGTACAACACAACCCACCCAGTACAACACGGTCCACCCAGTGCAACACAGTCCACCCAGTACAACACAACCCACCCAGTGCAACTCGGTCCACCCAGTACAACACAACCCACCCAGTACCACACAGTCCACCCAGTACAACACAACCCACCCAGTACAACACAACCCACCCAGTGCAACACGGTCCACCCAGTACAACACAACCCACCCAGTACAACACAGTCCACCCAGTACAACACAACCCACCCAGTGCAACACAACCCACCCAGTACAACACAACCCACCCAGTACAACACAACCCACCCAGTACAACACAACCCACCCAGTGCAACTCGGTCCACCCAGTGCAACACAACCCACCCAGTGCAACTCGGTCCACCCAGTACAACACAACCCACCCAGTACCACACAGTCCACCCAGTACAACACAACCCACCCAGTACAACACAACCCACCCAGTACCACACAGTCCACCCAGTACAACACAACCCACCCAGTACAACACAACCCACCCAGTGCAATACAGTCCACCCAGTACAACACAGCTCACCCAGTACAACACAGCTCACCCAGTACAACACAGTCCACCCAGTACAACACAACCCACCCAGTGCAACACGGTCCACCCAGTACAACACAACCCACCCAGTACAACACAGCTCACCCAGTGCAATACAGTCCACCCAGTACAACACAGCTCACCCAGTACAACACAACCCACCCAGTACAACACAACCCACCCAGTACAACACAGTCCACCCAGTACAACACAACCCACCCAGTACAACACAGCTCACCCAGTGCAACACAGTCCACCCAGTGCAACTCGGTCCACCCAGTACAACACAACCCACCCAGTACAACACAGTCCACCCAGTGCAACACAGTCCACCCAGTACAACACAACCCACCCAGTGCAACACGGTCCACCCAGTACAACACAACCCACCCAGTGCAACACGGTCCACCCAGTACAACACAACCCACCCAGTACCACACAGTCCACCCAGTACAACACAACCCACCCAGTACAACACAACCCACCCAGTACCACACAGTCCACCCAGTACAACACAACCCACCCAGTACAACACAACCCACCCAGTGCAATACAGTCCACCCAGTACAACACAGCTCACCCAGTACAACACAACCCATCCAGTACAACACAACCCACCCAGTGCTACATGGTCCACCCAGTACAACACAACCCACCCAGTACAACACAGTCCACCCAGTACAACACAGTCCACCCAGTACAACACAACCCACCCAGTACAACACAACCCACCCAGTGCAACACAACCCACCCAGTGCAACATGGTCCACCCAGTACAACACAACCCACCCAGTACAACACAGCTCACCCAGTGCAACACAGTCCACCCAGTACAACACAACCCACCCAGTACAACACAGTCCACCCAGTACAACACAGTCCACCCAGTACAACACAACCCACCCAGTACAACACAGTCCACCCAGTGCAACACAACCCACCCAGTACAACACAACCCACCCAGTACAACACAGTCCACCCAGTGCAACACAACCCACCCAGTACAACACAGTCCACCCAGTACAACACAACCCACCCAGTACAACACAGTCCACCCAGTACAACACAACCCACCCAGTACAACACAGTCCACCCAGTACAACACAACCCACCCAGTACCACACAGTCCACCCAGTGCAACACAACCCACCCTGTGCAACACAGCTCACCCTGTGCAACACAGTCCAAACACCCCGCCGTCCAGAGAACGAACACCAGCCAGGATGACAGTCGGAACTGCCGGTCTGCATGACCTAACAGTTAGCTTAGCCTGCCCCGCTTCCGCATCCTGTCAAACTGCCCTCGGTGTTTCCTCTTCAGGCGCAGCTCCAGGCGGGGCCGCGGTCATTGGGCCCATCGGATGCAGCAGACCAAGCTCTCTCAACCGATCCAGCGCCAGCTCTCCAGCCAGACACCTTCAGCACACCTTCTCCGCACTCCACATGACGACACAAACGCACATGCAGACAAAAACACTACACAGTCAACACTAGGCGAGGCCGCCGCCGCCAGACCGCCTTGGTGTTTCCTCTCGGGCAGGGCCGTGGGCTAGCAGTTAGCTTAGCCCGCCCCGCTTGCCTCCTCCTGGAGCCCACAGGACGCAGCAGACCAAGCTCTCTCAACCGATCCAGCGCCAGCTCTCCCAGCCAAGCGAAATGGACGACCAAAATAAAACTTCATGCAATGACACAAACTTAGACGCAGATGTAGACGTGGACAAAGACACTACATAATCGGCACTTGGTGAGGCCGCTGCCGTCCCCCCACACCACACCAAATTTTATACTTGGCACTTTCTGCCAAATATAAAATTAAAAACATTTCAAATGTAATAGCCATCAAACTTCTACGCTACTAGTCTGTGAATGTTCTCATTCATCCAGGTCGTCATGCTTCTCCAAAGGAGTTGAATCAAGTGCAACTGGACTTGGTATATATCCGTGAAGACGTTTCGCCTCTCATCCAAGAGGCTTCCTCAGTTTGGGCCTTTCTGACTAGACCAAGCTAGTCTGACTGGCTGCTGATGAGACTCAGAATTTATCCTCTAGACGTCGTTGTCAGAGATATAGATGTCCATGGCTCTTTGTGTCCCGATGTTTACCAACGCCCGTCGCTAACAGAGCCAGAGATATGAGTGGCTCTTTTGGGTACCGATGTTTGGCCGCACCCGTCGCCATCGGAGCTATTGATTTGCATTTGTTTAGCAGCCACGGTCGTTCAACACTACTACATGTTCACTGCCAAGTAAAGCTGCATGAGGCAATATTTTACAAAAAAATATTACATGTTAGGCTGCACGGTGGTGCAGTGGTTAGCACAGTTTCCTCACTACCTCTGGGTCAGCCAGCTGCCCAATGACTGCTTGGACCCTGGGAGCAGGATAAGTGGTTGGGATAATGGATGGATGGATGGATGGATGGAAGAATGGATGGATGGATGGATATTACATTTTAATTGTGATTAGTATTGAAAAAATCCCCCAAAGTTTTGTTAACAGGGATCTGCCAATTTTGAAATCTTTACTGGCACCCAGAAACTGACGTTATTTCATATATTTCTAGACAAGCATTTATCCAATGCTATAATGTATTTTATATTTTTACGCTATTTTTACTAACTGCTTACTTTTATTTTGTTGGCTATGCACAAATAAAATTCTTAGGTCATTCAAACAAGACAAGAAACTGAGTTTTGAGGATCACAGTCAAATAACACCGCGTGCTGCTCCGTCTACCAACACTGAGCGGAAATTCCCTCATGCAGCTTTAACTGATGTTTTACATTTGCTGAATTTGTGTTGACAACACAAAACAGGCCGAGGGACACATGGGAACGTGTGTGTGCACCACAGGCAGAGAGAGAGAGAGAGAGAGAGAGAGAGAGAGAGAGAGAGAGAGAGAGAGAGAGAGAGAGAGAGAGAGAGAGAGAGAGAGAGAGAGAGAGACAGAGAGAGACAGACAGACAGACAGACAGACTGATCCTTGATAGCGATCTTCCCTATTTTCAACCTTGAAATGACCTTGTAATTTGGCTTATGGTTAGGTTAGGTTTAGGGTTAGGGTTAGGGTTAGGGTTAGCTGTAAAATTACCTGTACAAACTACCACCTTATTACTTGGAAATTACTAGATAATCTCCAACCCCCTAAACATTTTGTGTTGTGTTGTAACCCCACGACCGCTAGATAACAGTGTTGTAATCTATCTTCAGCCATGTGACTCTGCCACTCCAAGCCAACAATGTAAACTGAGACAGGAAGTAGCATAAGCACAAAGAACACAGGCCTATGACATCGCAATAAATCACCTTTCTTGCAGTATCACAATATATCACCGTATATTGAATCGTAAGCCCTGTATTGTGATACGTATCGTATCGTCAGATTCTCGCCATACACAGCCCTACCGACTATAGTGAAAGTTGTGACCATAGTGAGGTATATTTGTATGCATGCATGTGGCCATCTACATAATGGAACCATGTCGACATCCAACTCCCATGACACTCCTCAGAGTCGCCGCCTGGACCTTCTTGTCCTTGTCCACCAGCCGTGTGGCTAAAGCTAAATCTTCATATTGTAGCGAATTCGGGGAACAACGCAACCACAGGAAGTGCCGCGGCCGGGAAGCGAACCCGTACCGCCCGCACCGCAGGAGGCATCGCTAACCGCTCGACTAAAGGGTCACACCCGCCAGCCAGCGGCCAGCGTGTCTTCTTATCCATGCACGTTACACTACCCCCCCTCCTTCGGGAAGCGCGTCCCCGCGCTTAAGCATATCAGCTCCTTCACGCCTCAGGGCGCATGCGCTTCCGATGGCACTACGGTCGCCCCATCCCACTTCTGACACCAGTGTAACCGGTTATTTTCTTGCCCGGTGCGGGATTCGATACGGGGTGTACTGCACCACGAGGCGACATCACTAACCGCTCGGCTAAAGGGTCAGACCCGTCAGCTAGGGGCTAGTGTGTCTTATTAGTAGTTTGCAGTCGTCACCCTCCCCGGAAGCGCGCCCTCATGCTTTGTTATTCCCGCGCTCCGAAGAGACTTCTGAGAATCTGCACACTTCCGGATCCCACTTCTGACACCAATGTAGCGAATTCGGGGGACAAGGCAACCACAGAAAGTGCCGCGGCCGGGAAGCGAACCTGTATCGCCCGCACCGCAGGAGACGTCGCTAACCGCTCGACTAAAGGGTCAGACCCACCGACCAGCGTGTCTTCTTATCCATGCACGTTACAATATTCTGCTCGGAAGATTTCCCAATTCGCACTCAGGTTGCCACTGAGCTTCATGGGAGCTGGCGGGGGGTATGGTGGCGGCCATGGCTGTTCACTGCTGTTACTGCGGTACGGCTAGCTAGCATTAGCAAACCAAAAAACCTGCAAAACTCACTTGACGGCTCAATATCCCTTCGGCCACCAAATCGCTGAATCAAAGGTCCACTTCTGACACCATGTTTGAGCTAGCGGTGTGTAAAAACGAGGCATACTCCAAGTTAACATTTAAGGGGCTTTAGTGTCGAACTGTAAGTATTGTGACCGGTTATGTTCTTGCCCGGTGCGGGATTCGATACGGGGTGTACTGCATCACAAGGCGACATCACTAACCGCTCGGCTAAAGAGTCAGACTCGTTAGCTAGGGGCTAACGTGTCTTATTGGTAGTTTACAGTCGCCACCCTCCCCGGAAGCGCGCCCTCGCGCTTTGTTCTTCCCGCGCTCCGAAGAGACTTCTGAGGATCTGCACACTTCCGGATCCCGCCGCTGCCACCAATGTAACCGGTTATTTTCTTGCCCGGTGCGGGATTCGATACGGGGTGTACTGCACCACAAGGCGACATCACTAACCGCTCGGCTAAAGGGTCAGACCCGTTAGCTAGCTAGGGGCTAACGTGTCTTATTAGTAGTTTACAGTATCAACAATACAGAGATGAACTGACGCACGCAGTCGCCTTACGTAACACTGACTACTGGGCGGTGCTATAATACCACCAGTAACAGCCATGGTGACGCAGCGCCATGTGGTTGGGCGGGGGTGGTATACATAAGGAAATAAACGACACAGAGTGGAATCTGATGGGGATACTGGGAACAGAAGGAGAGGGAGAGGGGATTAAAATCACCAGGAAGGCTCTCTTTACTTTCTTAACGGACACAAGGTTGGCATTCGCTGCGGCCTCACCCAGTATCGTCCACGCAGTGTCTTTGTCCACGTCTGCGTCGAAGTTTTTGTCTTCGTTTGATGGCCGGGAGAGCTGGCGCTGGATCGGCCGGGAGAGCTGGCGCTGGATCGGCCGGGAGAGCTGGCGCTGGATCGGCTGGGAGAGCGGGGCGGGCTAGCCCATGCAGACCGGCAGCTCCGGTAACACCGAGGGCGGTGTGGTAGCGGCCTCACCTGGCGTTGGCTGTGGTGTTTTTGATATCGTCGGCAGGAGTGCGGGGAGGTGTGTCGACGGTGTCTGGCCGGGAGAGCTGGCGCTGGATCGGCTGGGAGAGCTTGGTCCGCTTTGTCCGGTGGGCCCGGGGACCACGGCCCCTGCCTGGAGCTGCGCCCGACGAGGAAACGCCGAGAGCGGTCTGACAGGACGCGGAAGTGGGGTAGGCTAAGCTCACTGCTAACCCATCCAGACCTGCGGTTCCGACAGTCATCCTGGCTGAGGTTCGTTCCTTTTGTTTGTTTGTTTAGTTAGTTTGGATGTGTGTTAGTTTGAGTATGTGTTGTTATAGTTTTTGGATGCGTTTTTGTCCTTGTGTTGTACTGCTGTGGGCTGGGGGAAACGGCGTTTCGTTTCATTTCATGTACGCAAGTGCACAGTGGCGGATCTAGAGATCTTTTCCTGGGGTGGCAAAGGGGGGGCAAGACTGTGTCCCAGAGGTGGCAGCTGCCACCCCTTGCCACCCTGTAGATCCGCCCCTGCAAGTGCATGAAGTGAAATGACAAAGTGTTCCTGATTCCTGATTAGGAAATAGGGTAAAATGACATGATGTTACACACTCTTGTACAGTAGGTGGCGGTATGCATCTTAAAGTTGATTGCGAACCGTCAGTAAACCGAGAGAAGAAGAAGAACTAGAAGAGGAAGCAGAAGAAGAACAACAATAACGACGCGGGGTGGCCGACAGATTAGTTGTTCGTCTGTTTTCTCCCAACTTTCCCACAGTCGTAATAATAAGCGTAACGACAGGACAGGACAGTATTTATAACTGACAGAGGGGGAGAGAATGTGTGTATAGGTAAAAACAACCTTTAAAGAAAGGTTTCTTACGTCTCAAACCCCCGGCCCGCCGTTTGGCGCCAGCAGCGAGCGGCCGCCTCCCCCCTCCACCCCCCCTCCTCCCCCGGGTAAGTGAAGAGACGGCGGGAGCGTTTCATGTCTCCCCGGACGCGTTGTTACTCCCACTTTGCTCCCCCCCTTCCCCTTCCTTCGGCGCATCGCCATCACGGGCTAAACACACCGAACATGGAAGTGAAAACAACGCGCACAACAATGTTTACGTGATACGACTGAAAATGGCGTCGGCCTTGCGTTGTTCTGCCCCGGGCCGACGAACCGCCTACAACGCGCGGTGTTTTGAGCGTCGCGCAAAGTAGTCCGTCCGTTCGTTACTACGAGCTGCTGTGTGTAACTCGATGTGACCTGTTTTTCTGGACTTGCCTGTTAGTGATTTTAAGTTCCTGTTATGGCGGCGGTGGGATCCAGAAGTGTGCAGTCACTGTATTGTTTATAAGGGTGGGACACCTGCAGCCACTGTATTGTTTATAAGGGTGGGGACACCTGCAGTCACTGTGTTGTTTATAAGGGTGGGGACACCTGTAGCCACTGTATTGTTTATAAGGGTGGGGACACCTGCATTCACTGTATTGTTTATAAGGGTGGGACACCTGCAGCCACTGTATTGTTTATAAGGGTGGGGACACCTGCAGTCACTGTATTGTTTATAAGGGTGGGGGTACCTGCAGTCACTGTATTGTTCATAAGGGTGGGGACACCTGCAGCCACTGTATTGTTTATAAGGGTGGGGACACCTGCAGCCACTGTATTGTTTATAAGGGTGGGGACACCTGCAGTCACTGTATTGTTTATAAGGGTGGGGACACCTGCAGTCACTGTGTTGTTTATAAGGGTGGGGACACCTGTAGCCACTGTATTGTTTATAAGGGTGGGGGTACCTGCAGTCACTGTATTGTTTATAAGGGTGGGGTACCTGCAGTCACTGTATTGTTTATAAGGGTGGGGACACCTGCAGTCACTGTGTTGTTTATAAGGGTGGGGAAACCTGCAGCCACTGTATTGTTTATAAGGGTGGGGAAACCTGCAGTCACTGTATTGTTTATAAGGGTGGGGGCACCTGCAGCCACTGTATTGTTTATAAGGGTGGGGTACCTGCAGTCACTGTATTGTTTATAAGGGTGGGGACACCTGCAGTCACTGTATTGTTTAAAAGGGTGGGGACACCTGCAGCCACTGTATTGTTTATAAGGGTGGGGACACCTGCAGTCACTGTATTGTTTATAAGGGTGGGGTACCTGCATTCACTGTATTGTTTATAAGGGTGGGGACACCTGCAGTCACTGTGTTGTTTATAAGGGTGGGGACACCTGCAGCCACTGTATTGTTTATAAGGGTGGGGACACCTGCAGCCACTGTATTGTTTATAAGGGTGGGGACACCTGCAGCCACTGTATTGTTTATAAGGGTGGGGACACCTGCAGCCACTGTATTGTTTATAAGGGTGGGGTACCTGCATTCACTGTATTGTTTATAAGGGTGGGGACACCTGCAGCCACTGTATTGTTTATAAGGGTGGGGACACCTGCAGCCACTGTATTGTTTATAAGGGTGGGGGTACCTGCAGTCACTGTATTGTTTATAAGGGTGGGGACACCTGCAGCGACTGTATTGTTTATAAGGGTGGAGACACATGCAGCCACTGTATTGTTTATAAGGGTGGGGACACCTGCAGTCACTGTATTGTTTATAAGGATGGGGACACCTGCAGCGACTGTATTGTTTATAAGGGTGGGGACACCTGCAGTCACTGTATTGTCTATAAGGGTGGGGACACCTGCAGTCACTGTATTGTTTATAAGGGTGGGGACACCTGCAGCCACTGTATTGTTTATAAGGGTGGGGACACCTGCAGTCACTGTGTTGTTTATAAGGGTGGGGACACCTGTAGCCACTGTATTGTTTATAAGGGTGGGGACACCTGCAGTCACTGTATTGTTTATAAGGGTGGGGACACCTGCAGTCACTGTATTGTTTATAAGGGTGGGGTACCTGCAGTCACCGTATTGTTTATAAGGGTGGGGAAACCTGCAGCCACTGTATTGTTTATAAGGGTGGGGACACCTGCAGCCACTGTATTGTTTATAAGGGTGGGGACACCTGCAGCCACTGTATTGTTTATAAGGGTGGGGTACCTGCATTCACTGTATTGTTTATAAGGGTGGGGACACCTGCAGTCACTGTATTGTTTATAAGGATGGGGACACCTGCAGCCACTGTATTGTTTATAAGGGTGGGGGTACCTGCAGTCACTGTATTGTTTATAAGGGTGGGGACACCTGCAGCGACTGTATTGTTTATAAGGGTGGAGACACATGCAGCCACTGTATTGTTTATAAGGGTGGGGACACCTGCAGTCACTGTATTGTTTATAAGGATGGGGACACCTGCAGCGACTGTATTGTTTATAAGGGTGGGGACACCTGCAGTCACTGTATTGTCTATAAGGGTGGGGACACCTGCAGTCACTGTATTGTTTATAAGGGTGGGGACACCTGCAGCCACTGTATTGTTTATAAGGGTGGGGACACCTGCAGTCACTGTGTTGTTTATAAGGGTGGGGACACCTGTAGCCACTGTATTGTTTATAAGGGTGGGGACACCTGCAGTCACTGTATTGTTTATAAGGGTGGGGACACCTGCAGTCACTGTATTGTTTATAAGGGTGGGGTACCTGCAGTCACCGTATTGTTTATAAGGGTGGGGAAACCTGCAGCCACTGTATTGTTTATAAGGGTGGGGACACCTGCAGCCACTGTATTGTTTATAAGGGTGGGGACACCTGCAGCCACTGTATTGTTTATAAGGGTGGGGACACCTGCAGTCACTGTATTGTGTATAAGGGTGGGGACACCTGCAGTCACTGTATTGTTTATAAGGGTGGGGACACCTGCAGTCACTGTATTGTTTATAAGGGTGGGGTACCTGCAGTCACCGTATTGTTTATAAGGGTGGGGAAACCTGCAGCCACTGTATTGTTTATAAGGGTGGGGACACCTGCAGCCACTGTATTGTTTATAAGGGTGGGGACACCTGCAGTCACTGTATTGTTTATAAGGGTGGGGACACCTGCAGTCACTGTATTGTTTATAAGGGTGGGGTACCTGCAGTCACTGTATTGTTTATAAGGGTGGGGTACCTGCAGCCACTGTATTGTTTATAAGGGTGGGGTACCTGCAGCCACTGTATTGTTTATAAGGGTGGGGGTACCTGCAGTCAGCTGAGACTGAAGAGGTCACTTTGACGCTGATGAAATGTTTTCTCAATAAACGTGTCCAGATGAAGTGATTCACCTGTCTGTGATAAATCATAACAGTTTCCCACCCCCATAATCCTTTGTTCAGAAGAAAGCGCTACACTGTGTCTCATCCCCCTGGGTTGCTACAGTATTGTTTGAGTTATGATTATCGATGTGTTTTATACCATGTGCTTTTAATACCATTAGATCTCAAAACATGTTTTTTGTAGTTGATCACTGTTAATGTGAAGAAAAACCCCCCATTACAACCATAAACATATGGTAAACTATTATTACTTCTTAACATTGCTGTCACCCACGTACAGTTTTACAGCATCCCTTTTGTAAATGTAGTCTTACAACTGTATTCTGCACATCCAGCCGTAGTGACCAGCCGGCAGAAACGGCAGACACAACTGAGTGTTTTAGGGATACCAAGATGGCTTCAAGGTGGGCGTTCTGCCATTACATTATCAACCCAGACTTTGTTTTAGATCAGTGACACACACACACACACACACACACACACACACACACACACACACACACACACACACACACACACACACACACACACACACACACACACACACACACACACACAGAGAGAGAGAGAGAGAGAGGCTGGACTGGCTGAGCTGTGCCAGTCAGTTCTTCAGATGTATTAATCACAGATGGTTATGGAAACTCAAATACATCAAACATGTCTTGGCAGTAACTCGCGTTCTAGATTTAGGATTCTGACCTTGAGTGAGTTTATGTCTCGTTCAGCTCCACGGCCATAATACACAAACCCACTTCAGTCACCAGAGATGAGAAACTTCAGTGTTCCATTGTGTAAGTTTATATTTTTGCTTATTAGAAATGTTGGTGGTCGTGAGTGGTACCTGACAGCTACCACTGAGTTTGACAACATTTTGACCACATTACCCATAAATCATGTCCTGTCATGTATTTAAATAATATCGGGTTAACCCAGCCACTGAGGATGCACAGTGGCTGGTAGTACACTAGTAGTAGTAGCAGCAGCAGCAGTAGTAGTATTTGAGTGATATCAGGTTGTAAACAGTAGTATGCATGACAACAGTAAAATAGGCCCACTGCTGAGAACAGGCAACATGGATGATGGCAGAAATTATTTCTTCTATGAAAGGAATGAAGGACAAACTGTTCTTCAAGAACAAAAAACAAAAACCCCAAAACATGCAGAATGCTAGGGTGGCATGGTGGTGTAGAGGTTAGCATGGTCGCCTCACAGCAAGAAGGTCCTGGGTTCAAGCCCCGGGGTAGTCCAACCTTGCAGGTCGTCCTCTGTGTGGAGTTTGCATGTTCTCCCCGTGTCTGCGTGGGTTTCCTCCCCCGGTTTCCTCCCACAGTCCAAAGACATGTAGGTCAGGTGAATCGGCTGTACTAAATTGTCCCCAGGTATGAACGTGTGTGTGCGTGTGTGTGTGTGTGTGTGTGTGTGTGTGTGTCTCAGCCCTGTGATGGACTGGCGGCCTGTCCAGGGTGTCTCCCCGCCTGCCGCCCAGTGACTGCTGGGATAGGCTCCAGCATCCCTGAGAGCAGGGTAAGCGGTTCGGTTAATGGATGGATGGATGGATGGAACGGAGAATGTCTTAAATCCAGCAGACATCTGCCATATATTTATCATATGCAATACATAACTAGTTTTACTAAAAGACTACATCAAATCTTTGCACATATGATTTTAATATTTGCATATTTGTTTAGTTTATAAATTGCAGAATAGATCAGTGGAAAACTGTGTATCTAAAAATTGCAGAGGACCATTACTATGTCTTTAATTTGATTATCATTTAGAAGCACAAATATGCTTAGAAATGTGAATATGATACTTTCATAGTCAACTTACGTCTACATCTCATGTTAGCAGAAACTCCTGAGGTGTAAAATCTTAGATTTCCATTTTGTTTCTTCAGTCTCGTATTGTTATTTCACATTGTTAAATTATATCTTGATCCATCATGACTTGTGTCTCTTTGTGTTGTGTAAAACACTCAAGCAACTTTACCATGATCAGGAAGGACACCAGGAAAAAGGGGCTTTCTGGCTAACCATATGTATTCACTGGCAACTTCTGACACTCAATTCAAAATTTCAGCATAGGCCCCTTGGACGTAAAAGTTCACAATCTCTCAATAAATCTCTTTGCAGGGCTACAGGCAAGACATAGTATAAAGAGAGGCTAACTGAATGCAGGTAAAAAGTAATACATACATCTCTGCCCAATGAACATCCCTCATTTACTGCCCTGCCTGCCAAAAGCATGTTAGCATGTTAGGATGAATATGTATGATAGGCTAACCTAGAAAACATGACCAAATGTGAAGTTTATGTTTGATCTCTGGACATTTTGAAGTAGTTTGAAGTAGTGGGAAAAAGAAGTAGACAGTGGAAAGAGAACTGAAAAGTGTGTAAGAGTGTCAAAGTGTTTCTCTTTGAATGTGGATGAAACTTGTGAAAAAAATAATGCAAACAATGCCCAAGGCTTTAGTAGAGGTGATAACACGCACAGCCCATTTTACAATGGCATTTTGTGAACATGTCCAGATGGCCACACTCCAGATGGCTACAAAATGGCTCCCAAAGCAATTGAATCAAGTGCAACTGGACTTGGTATATATCCGTGAAGACGTTTCGCCTCTCATCCAAGAGGCTTCATCAGTTCGTGCCTTTCTGACTAGACTAAGCTAGTCTGACAGGCTGCTGATGAGACTCAGATATTTAGCCTCTTTGGAGTCGTTATCAGAACTATTGATATGCGTGGCTCTTTTGTGTTCCGATGTTTAGCAACGACAGTCGTTGGAGGTGTTAGTTTCGACTTCGTTAGTGCTCCATTCAGTGGTCATGAGTCGTTGGAGCCATTAGTGACCGACTGTTGTTCTTGGTGGTTAAGCTTTTGAGTCTCCTGGGTAGAGATGAAAGGGCGGCATTGTAAGTGGGAGATAGATGGTGTCGCAGACCTCCTCCGCTGTTGAGGGATGGTTTTCCAGTTTCGCATATATGGCTTCCTTCACCCCTCTTTCAAACCATTGACATCAATAGCTCTGATAACGACTCCAAAGAGGCTAAATATCTGAGTCTCATCAGCAGCCAGTCAGACTAGCTTGGTCTAGTCAGAAAGGCACGAACTGAGGAAGCCTCTTGGATGAGAGGCGAAACGTCTTCACGGATATATACCAAGTCCAGTTGCACTTGATTCAATTCCTTTGGATAACCATGACCTGGATGAATGAGAACATTCACAGATACAAAATGGTTCCTTTGAAAAATCTCAAGCTACAGCATGACCCAATAGATCCTCCCTCTCCTTTAGGGCCCCTTGAGTGGGATTATGAGCACATGCTGCTATGCCTTGGGATCTGGGGCGCCATAAGGCAGAGGGTTTGTCACATTAATCAAACGATTCTCAACCGCCTTAACATAGCTCTGTCTTCTACTACCATGGTTAGCATTCATAAAGTGGATAACTGACTGGACTGTCCAACAGGACATCCTCTACAGTAAGCAGTTCTGATTGTAAATCCCCCTGGTGGACAACAACATCAACTACAGCAATTGTATTCACCAAAGGAGGAACCATCCCAGGTTGCAGATGGAACTGCAGTAGAAACACCCATGGATTCTGACAGTAAGGGAGCTGCTGCAGCATCACCTCCTGGCCACATCATAACTCCTCCACCGCCACCATATGCTGGCCTGCTGAGGCAAGCTTTGAATCCACCTGCATTGACACCTGTATGGAATCCAACAATGATAAGAAATAATGTTGCCCCAAGTCACCTAGGCCCAACCAGGTTGTGAATTGTCTGTGAGCCAACTCCCTCATCTATACCTGCACAAGAAAGAACAGTCTAATATGTTTTGGAGAACTCGTTTCTTGGTCCAATGGTAGAATGCCCAGGGGTGTTCAATATGTCTATAGATCATACAAGATAGCAGAAATACAGGCTATACAGTGATAAGCTTCCAGAGGCTAAAAATAATAGGAAGATATTTGTAAATGCTCCAAAGAAGTTGGTGATACAGAGCAGTCCCACTGCAGCTGAATTGGAGCATGTTTGCGTGACTAAGATGTATCTTAACAGGAGAATCTGGGCCTGTTAACTGGGAATCGACTGCTAGATGGTCTCTAAGGCTGGGATCAGACTACACAATATTTTTTTGTCTTTCACGATGGTCACCATGTCAGATAAGGCAATAACACATGGCCAATTGTGTCTGTAGAGATGCCCGACCAAGCTGGCGATAACACGGTGATTCGAACCGGCGATCCCCATGTTGGTACGCAACAGAATATACCGCTATGATACCCAGATGCCCGCCGAGCTGGATAATGATCTATTGTTGTAAGGACTGACTAGCTGGGACGACAGAGCTCAGTCTTATATAGGTTAAGCTGAATGTGGCATTCTTTCATCCATGCAGAGATATTGGTAAACCATGATAACATCCATGCCGAGACTGTGAGGTCATCTCGCGGGAATGATAGGAAGAGCTGGGTATCATCAGCATAGCAATGGTGTGAGAAACCATGGGAGCCGACGATTGCACCAAGTGAGGTGATGTATATTGAGAAGACAAGGGGTCTGAGCATTGACCCTTGGGGCACCCCTGTGAATAAGCCATGCGGTTTGGACACTTCTCCCCTCCAAGATACTCTAAAAGATCTCCCTAAGAGGTAGGACATGAACCAGCAGAGGCAGATCCTGAGATACCAAGCTCAGTGAGTGCGCAGAGGAGGATTTTGTGGTTAATCTTGTCAAAGGTAGCAGACAGATCTAGCGGCAATAAAGCTGAAGCAGTACTGTAAATTCCAAAACCAGTGACAAAACAACAGATATTTTCTTTTTTAAGGATGCACAGGCTATTGTAGACAGTGGATCTGTGACGATGCTAAAATGGCTCAACCACTTTCAGACATGGTACATGTGGCTGGACTGATGGCAGAATGTGAAAGCAAACGTGCAACACTAAGAGTTATGACTCTCTCATTATGTGTGCCTGTATTGCTATGTGGGCCAAATACACCTTAAAAGAGGTTGTGTTATGTAGCGTCAGGAGATAGACGTGCTGTCACGAGGCACGCCATACGTCGAGAGCTTTGAGGAGCCCTGAGTCTCGTGTTTCATTTTGCCTGTTTTTCTTGTGTTGAACTGTTGGCTCTTGCTGGAATTAGTTTCCCCTATTGTGTGCAGGGGTATTTCTACAGTTTGATTGTCTTTAAATGCCAAGGGGCTAAACAGGTTAAACTTTTTTGTTTTGCTGAACTCTGGAGACGCTGAGTGAGACGGCTCCCTCTGACTTCTGTGTTGCGATGTGTTTCTGCAATGTATTGTCCACCCATCTGTTATCCAAGTCACTCATCCAAATTAGGGTCGCGGGAAGCTGGAGTCTACCCCAGCAGTCACTGGGCAGCAGACGGGGAGACACCACGTATAGGCCGCCAGTCCATAACAGGGCCGAAACGTTCACACGTAGAGACGATTTAATATGGCTGATTCACCTGACCTACATATCTCTGGACTGTGGGAGGAAAGCGGAGCCCCCGGAGGCAGACACAGGGAGAACATGCAAACTCCACACAGAAGATGACCTGGGATGACCTTCAAGGTTGGACTACCCCAGGCTCGAACCCAGGACCTTGTTGCTGTGAGGCGACCGCGCTAACCACTGCATCACCATGCTGCCCCAATTTATTGTATACAATATATTTTAATCCTCAACCCGTCAATGTTTTACGTGTTATTTTATGATTATTTGTTGTTTGCCGGCAGTCTCCATGATATTAGAAGATCACCCTTCCACCAGAATGGAACGCTGCCGGTTTGCCACTAACAAACGGCATGTCCAGTAAGTGCTGGTGGTGTGTCTAGTCTTTTAAAACTATAACCGATTCTGTGCAATTCATTTTGACACAGATCAACACTTTCCTGCCAAGACAGCTGTTCTACATTGACTACATGTACCAGAATGCATTGCACCAGTTTCTCAACAGCAAAGAAAACAAGTCTCAGCCAATCAGCCTTGTAGTGCTTAAGTTAGCTAGTTTGCTATGGCGGGTTGTGGTGATAGAGACCACATGGAGAAGTACTGTGTAAGTTATAGAGACACCAGTGCTATGATTAATACATGGACATAAGGTTGAAAAGATTCCCTTTAAGAGCGACTGGTTCGTAGTCGCCTACGTTAACCAGTCAACTAGAGGGTCCGACCCGTTATACAACAGCCTGGTGAGTCTAGTCATTCGTGGTTGTTACACTACCCCCCCTCTTTCGGGAAGCGTGTCCCCACGCTTCAGCATGTCAGCTCCCCCACGCCTCTGGGCGCACGTGCTTCCGACCACCTCACGGTCTCACCATCCCAGTCCTGACACCATCCATCCATCCATCCATCCATCCGTTATCCGAACTGCTTATCTTGCTCTCAGGGTGGCGGGGATGCTGGAGCCTACCCCAGCAGTCACTGGGCAGCAGACGGGCTGACACCCTCCACAGGGCGCCAGACCATGACACAGCGCCGAGACACACATGCACCTAGGGACAATTTAGTCCGGCCGAGTCACCTGACCTACAGGTCTTTCAGTCACCTGACCTACAGGTCTTTGGACTGTGGGAGGAAACCGGAGCCCCCGGAGGAAACCCACGCAGACACGGGGAGAACATGCAAACTCCACACAGAGGACGACCCGGGATGACCCCCAAGGTTGGGCTACCCCGGGGCTCGAACCCAGGACCTTCTTGCTGTGAGGTGACCGCGCTAAGCACTGCGTCACCGTGCCTCCCTAGTGCTGACACCAATGTAGCAAATTCAGCAGGCAGCCGGGAACCGCCATGGCCAGGACACGAACCCGGGTCCCCTGCACCACGGGCGACTACGTTAACCAGTCAACTAAAGGGTCCGACCTGTTAGCCAGCCTGCTAGCGAGACTACTCATCATTCGTGCTCATTACATATATGTCTTTGGGCTGTGATGAGAAACCGGGGCGTCTGGTGGAAATCCACCCAAACGTGCCAAATGCACGTGGAAGGGTGTAGGTTGAGTGCAGTCTGCCATCTCTCTGCTACCTGCCTCCTTTACGCCCGCCATCATTCACCATTGGCTGTCTCGTGAGTGTTGTGTCTACTTCCTTCCCCGAGGTCTTTCCGTGATGGCCCCCATGTGTCTGGGAGCCCTCTGTGCTCTGTAACTGGTCTCTCTCTCTCTTTGCAGTATGGCCGATAATTTCTTAACGCTCTGTCTCACAGTATGGCTCTCTTCATCTCGCTTCCTGTGCACGCTGATTTATATTTTACATGCGCTCTGTGTGATGGTAAAGCTTGAACATGTGGTCTAAATTAAACAGATGCGTGTGGAGGATACATGGAAGCGTTTCTTCCCATTTCTTGAGTTGTTTGGATGTGATGGACAGTTGGCGACTACTCCCAGCGGTTGGAACTTCGACACGGAAATCAAAGTGACGAATAAAGTCACTTTGATTGAACACACACACACACACACCTCAGAAGCTCAGCTGGAAGAGCAAGGCATTAACAGCGGCTGGATTAGGGGTTCCATTTCCTGTTCGGCTCAACGGGTAGAGCATGGCGCCAGAAAGTTCAACCAAGCCTTTTAACTTTATTGGCCCCAAATTAGGCAACTGGTTTTGCAGCAAGACAATACAGAGTGCAGACAAAACAGAAATACAAAATCAAATCCTCAAGGGTTAAAGCTGTGACACACACCAAGCCACCTTACATGCTGAGTACAGTGCAGCGACCCAGCGGCTCCACCCGGTCCAGCCCGGTCCAGCCCGGTCCGCTGCCTGTCACGTCAGCAGCATGACATGAACGCACTAAAGAGCTGTGCTTACAAGGAACACCCCGGGCTCTCAATGTTGTCTTTTCCCCTCTGTACACACACACACACACACACACACGCACACGCACACGCACACACACACACACACATATATGTATACACACACACACACACACACACACACACACACACACACACACATATACACACACACACACACGCATACACACACACACGCATACACACACACACACACACACACATATAGGGTGGCACGGTGGCGCAGTGGTTAGCTCTGTTGCCTCACAGCAAGCAGGTCCTGGATTCGACCCCCACCTGGGGGTCGTCCTCTGTGTGGAGTTTGCATGTTCTCCCCGTGGGTGTCCTCCGGGTCCTCCGGGTGCTCTGGTTTCCTCCCAGAGACCTGTAGGTCAGGTGAATCGGTCATATTCAATCAAACAATCAAGTTGCATGTTATATAGCGCTTTTCTAGCTGCACCAGATGGCCCCTAGGTGTGTGTGGGCCCTGTGATGGCCCGGCGGCCCGTCCAGGGTTTCCCCCACCTTCCGCCCAATGACCGCTGGGATAGGCTCTAGCATCTCGCGACCCTCATTAGGATAAGCGGCTTGGATAATGGATGGATGGATGGTTGCTGCTGTTCGTGTCCTTACTTGCAGTACCATAATTGGCCACCAGGTCAAATTGACAGCAAGGCCGATCACTGTTAGTAGCATGATTGACGAACCAGTGAATCAGCAGTGGCAGGGGATTGTACACATCGGTTAGACGGTTGGACGGGTTGGAGACAAAGCAAGAGAGACAAGATGGAGATGGTTTGGACATGTGTGGAGGAGAGATGCTGGGTATATTGGGAGAAGGATGCTGAATATGGAGCTGCCAGGGAAGAGGAGAAGAGGAAGGCCAAAGAGGAGGTTTATGGATGTGGTGAGGGAGGACATGCAGGTGGCTGGTGTGACAGAGGAAGATGCAGAAGACAGGAAGAGATGGAGACGGATGATCCGCGGTGGCGCCCCCTACTGGGAGCAGCTGAAAGGAGGAGTAGTGGATTGTGTACATGGGCTGGAGTGTCTCTGTCATGTTCAGATGGTCGGTTATTAGTCACAGCTGCATTGCTTTCCTCAGTAAGCTGTCGGTTTGTTAACCCTGCAGCGAGACCGGGGTGCACGAGAACCAGCCTCCGAGCAGGGACGCCGGGAGGATCCGCGGCGAGACGGTCCGCCAGCCGCGGTGGGAAGCACACAGAAAGCCAACCGCGCTTATCGAGGATGACGGCGTCTGTGAACAGTAACGTGCAGGGAACATCCATCACCTGTATGCTGCTGCCTGGGGTGATGCTGTAAACCAGAGTCCAGTTCCTCAGCCAGAACACACGTTGGTTCTGATTCTGATTCTGGTTAAATAGCTGTCTCTCTTGCCACTCGGTCTGTTTTTCTCAACCCTCACACACACACACACACACACACACACACACACACACACACACACACACACACACACACACACACACACAAAACCACCCAACCTGCCCCCTCCCAAGCTTAAACCTAACGAGGGTTTTTATTGCAGCTCCATGAGCTGCTTCACTTGATTTATCACCGGGACGGGCGAACAGCCAGCAAATGTTCTTCATTACACCTGATGAAAACTTGCGTGTTTCAGCGTGTGGCGAGTCTAGCGCCGAAGGTCAGACATTTTCAGAATTAACAACCACTCCCCCCCCCCCACACACACACCCCTCCCGCTGGGGGACGATACTGTGGTGACTGTCAGTTTGGGGACTGCTATGCAATACTAATACTAATACTATGCAATACTAATACTAATGCTAATACTATGCAATACTAATACTAATGCTAATACTATGCAATACTAATACTATGCAATACTAATACGAATACTGATACTATGCAATACTAATACGAATAATAATACTATTACTATGCAATACTAATACTAATACTATGCAATACTAATACGAATACTGATACTATGCAATACTAATACGAATACTAATACTATGCAATACTAATACTAATACTATGCAATACTAATACTAATACTATGCAATACTAATACGAATACTGATACTATGCAATACTAATTCGAATACTGATACTATGCAATACTAATACTAATACTATGCAATACTAATACGAATACTGATACTATGCAATACTAATACGAATACTAATACTATGCAATACTAATACTAATACTATGCAATACTAATACTATGCAATACTAATACGAATACTGATACTATGCAATACTAATACGAATACTGATACTAATACTAATAAGAATACTAATACTATGCAATACTAATACCAGGACCACTATGCATGGTGGCCCAGTGGTCAGCACTGCTGCCTCACACCAAGAAGGTCCTGGGTTCGAACCTCAGGGTAAACCAACCTTGGGGGGTCGTCCCAGGTCGTCCTCTGTGTGGTGTGTGCATGTTCTCCCCGTGTCTGTGGTGGGTTTCCTGCGGGGGCTCCGGTTTCCCCCACCATCAAAAAGACGTGCGTGTTAGGGTTAATACTCCTGTCTGTGCCCCTGAGCAAGGCAATGGGAAAAGAACTGGAGTTGGTGCCTGGGCGCAGCATGACGGCATCAGCCCACTGCTGCTAGCTACACACATCACAGCTAGCATGGGTTAATTTGCAGTAACTGCTCAGGTGCTGTCATCCATTCAGACCCACGGAAACCGCTTTGAGCGGTCTGAGACACATTAAGCACAGCAGCGTACTCAAGGCGAGGCTTCACCAGCCACACGTCAGGGCCCGCTAGGCCACACCGCCTGCCAGGGCGGGAAAAGGTGATGAAACCAGCCACACGGGACACCGCCGCTTTTGTTTCAACAGAGGGAAAGAGTGACTTACGCAACACAGAGCAGGGCATGACAAGTCCTTGGTGCTGTGAAAAAGAGGGACAGTCTCTGAACACTGGAAACGTTTTGGGCCAGCTGACACCGAGTAATGACTAGTTATGATCAGAAAGCCAAAATAAAATGGCTGGGCTTCCAAACTTCGGCTGCCGGGGCACTCGGGGCTCATGAGGCTGGCACTCAGTGATTTGTCCACAGAATGAAGACGAGTCAGTTCAGCGAAGCCATCTGATTGGCCAAAGACACACTCCTACTCCACTCCTGTATGTGTTTTCCTACCTTTTTCCTGCCACTGCACTTCTCATGATGGAAAACAAATCCCACAGCACACTGCCATCCACCACCACACGAAGCATGGGTATGCACCCCTGGGACAAGAGCTCATTTCCACCAGTAAAACTCACCTTGTTATATTTTATATACAAACTATCTGCTTTAAATTAAATGTGAAAGGTTACCTCGCTACTCCTGGGCAGCTGCAATGGCACCATAATGTGCACCGGTTGAAAAACACCATTAAAGGGCATCCGGGTGGTGTAGCGGTCTATTCTGTTGCCTACCAACACCAGGATCGCCGGTTCGAATCCCCGTGTCACCTCCGGCTTGGTCGAGCGTCCCTACAGACACAATTGGCCGTGTCTGCGGGTGGGAAGCTGGATGTGGGTATGTGTCCTGGTCGCTGCACTAGCGCCTCCTCTGGTCGGTCGGGACGCCTGTTCAGGGGGGGGGAATAGCGTGATCCTCCCACGTGCTGCGTCCCCCTGGTGAAACTCCTCCCTGTCAGGTGAAAAGAAGCGGCTGGTGACTCCACATGTATTGGAGGAGACATGTGGTAGTCTGCAGCCCTCCCCGGATCAGCAGAGGGGGTGGAGCAGAGACCAGGACGGCTCGGAAGAGTGGGGTAACTGGACGGGTACAATTGGGGAGAAAAGGGGGGGAGGAGGGGGGGACCTGCAATCTCTCTTCCCTCCATCCTATCTAAACTGGAACAATTTGGGAATCTCTCGGGATACAAGTTGAACCTGCAAAAAAAAAAAGGTGTTGTTTTTGAACCCTAAGGCCCTCGGGAACCCTGCCTCTGTGTTCCCCTTCAGCAGAGTGACCTCAAATTTCAAATATTTGGGGATTACGGTTCCTCGCTCCTTTCAGCTTTTACACAAACTAAACTTCTCCCCTCATGTCTTGTTTGCATTTGACATGAGGCGCTGGTGCACATGGCCATTAGCAGTGGCTGGGCGCATTAGCTTGCTTCCAATATTGTCCCCAAGTTCCTGTGTCTTTTTCAGAACGTTCCTGTATTCATCCTGAAAAACAGTTTAGCTTCCTTGACAGGATGTTCTCCAACTTTATCTGGGACGGCAGACAGCCCCGGATACGTAAGGACTTCCGACAACGTCGCAAAGCCCTGGGAGGGAGGGATGGCTATGCCCATCTTCCTTACTACTACTGGGCTGGTAATGTCCAGAAGCCCCGGGAGGGAGGGATGGCTATGCCCATCTTCCTTACTACTACTGGGCTGGTAATATCCAGAAGCCCCGGGAGGGAGGGATGGCTATGCCCATCTTCTTTACTACTACTGGGCTGGTAATATCCAGTAGCCCCGGGAGGGAGGGATGGCTATGCCCATCTTCTTTACTACTACTGGACTGGTAATATCCAGAAGCCCCGGGAGGGAGGGATGGCTATGCCCATCTTCTTTACTACTACTGGGCTGGTAATATCCAGAAGCCCTGGCAGGGAGGGATGGCTATGCCCATCTTCTTTACTACTACTGGGCTGGTAATATCCAGAAGCCCTGGGAGGGAGGGATGGCTATGCCCATCTTCTTTACTAGTACTGGGCTGGTAATGTCCAGAAGCCCCGGGAAGGAGGGATGGCTATGCCCATCTTCTTTACTACTACTGGGCTGGTAATGTCCAGAAGCCCTGGGAAGGAGGGATGGCTATGCCCATCTTCTTTACTACTACTGGGCTGGTAATATCCAGAAGCCCCGGGAGGGAGGGATGGCTATGCCCATCTTCTTTACTACTACTGGGCTGGTAATATCCAGAAGCCCCGGGAGGGAGGGATGGCTATGCCCATCTTCTTTACTACTACTGGGCTGGTAATATCCAGAAGCCCCGGGAGGGAGGGATGGCTATGCCCATCTTCTTTACTACTACTGGGCTGGTAATATCCAGAAGCCCCGGGAGGGAGGGATGGCTATGCCCATCTTCTTTACTACTACTGGACTGGTAATATCCAGAAGCCCCGGGAGGGAGGGATGGCTATGCCCATCTTCTTTACTACTACTGGGCTGGTAATATCCAGAAGCCCCGGGAGGGAGGGATGGCTATGCCCATCTTCTTTACTAGTACTGGGCTGGTAATATCCAGAAGCCCCGGGAGGGAGGGATGGCTATGCCCATCTTCTTTACTACTACTGGGCTGGTAATATCCAGAAGCCCCGGGAGGGAGGGATGGCTATGCCCATCTTCTTTACTAGTACTGGGCTGGTAATATCCAGAAGCCCCGGGAGGGAGGGATGGCTATGCCCATCTTCTTTACTAGTACTGGGCTGGTAATATCCAGAAGCCCCGGGAGGGAGGGATGGCTATGCCCATCTTCTTTACTACTACTGGGCTGGTAATATCCAGAAGCCCCGGGAGGGAGGGATGGCTATGCCCATCTTCTTTACTACTACTGGGCTGGTA
The DNA here is from genome assembly GCF_029633865.1 of Lampris incognitus. Lineage (NCBI taxonomy): Eukaryota > Metazoa > Chordata > Actinopteri > Lampriformes > Lampridae > Lampris > Lampris incognitus. The sequence goes on from NC_079225.1 coordinate 48,024,645, forward strand.
ATATCCAGAAGCCCCGGGAGGGAGGGATGGCTATGCCCATCTTCTTTACTACTACTGGGCTGGTAATATCCAGAAGCCCCGGGAGGGAGGGATGGCTATGCCCATCTTCTTTACTACTACTGGGCTGGTAATATCCAGAAGCCCTGGCAGGGATGGATGGCTATGCCCATCTTCTTTACTACTACTGGGCTGGTAATGTCCAGAAGCCCTGGGAGGGAGGGATGGCTATGCCCATCTTCTTTACTACTACTGGGCTGGTAATGTCCAGAAGGTCGTCACGCATGTTCAAAGCAGCTTGCTTGAACACACACCTGAGGGGGCAAAGATAGAATCCCGTGATCTTCCTATTCATCCCTTACTCACTTCCCCACTACCAATGGTAATTGGCACACCACACAAAAAGCCGGTTGCAGCTCAGAATATGGACTCAAGTTAGGAAAACATTTGGTCTACAAAAAGCCTCCTTAATGACACCCATTATGTCGAACCACCTCTTTACCCATGCCAAGTTAGATATGGCTTTTTGAGCATGGCATGGGTATGGAATTCGATTTATTAACGATTTATATTTTGATTCTCCCTAATCCCAATGTGTCACTTCAGTGAAGTTTTTTTTTAAAGATAAAACACCCATAGTGCACACTAGGGAATTCTTTGCTAAAAGGATAATCTGGTCCTTAGTTTTTGTCGCTGTGCATATTGGTTGTGCTATCATTTTACTCTCCTGCTTAATATGGAGATTTTGGATATGGGACTGGGCAGCACGGTGGCGCAGTGGTTAGCGCGGTCGCCTCACAGCCAGAAGGTCCTGGGTTCGAACCCCAGGGTAGTCCAACCTTGGGGGTCGTCCCGGGTCATCTTCTGTGTGGAGTTTGCATGTTTTCGCCGCTCTGCATTGGTTTGCTCTGGGTTCCTCCCACAGTCCAAAGACATGCAGCTTGGAATCCGAAAGCCATGCACGGCCCTTTACCGCCCTCAGGGTGATGCCCAACCGGAGCGTTTCAACAGAACAAGATGCTTGGAACACTACAAGCTATAAAGAAACAGAACAGGAGTCAACACATCAGGCAATTAGTACATGCGTACAATTGCACAAACAAGGAAAAAAAAGATGCTACAGGGTATTCCCCATATTTCTTAATGTTTGGGAGAGATGCAAGGCTACCTGTTGACATCTGTTTTGGTACCGTCCTTGATGGAAAGAGTGAGTCATCCCACCTCCAGTATGTCAACAGGAGTTGTAGCAAGCCTATCATTTGGCCACTGAAACAGCCCCAAAAAACCATCTGAGAAACAAATCACGTTACAGTCAGCGTGTAAGAGACCAGCCATTGACAGAAGGTGACAGGGTCTTAGTGCGAAATGTTGGCCTTACAGGAAGACATAAACTGCAAGACCGCAGGAAATCTACACCTTATGTCACGATCAAGAAGTTGTCTAACCTACCTGTCTATAGAGTCAAACCAGAACATGACATGGGAATTGTCAAAACTCTTCACAGAGACCATCTCTTGCCAATCGGTTACCTGGTTAGGATGCCAAATCCCCCAGATAATGCTGAAACAGTCAGGAAATCACCAGTCACAAGGATGCAACATGCACATAAGCATCAGAGGCATTACTCACCGCCTGAGCATGTAGCCGACGATGCTTCCTCCTTGTCACACTCAGAGTTTGAGGATGTACATGAATGTCAGTGCTTTGATATGGATGACGTCAGCAGATACGCCTCAGTTCTTACCAACCCTCTGGAAATTATACACATTCCGCAGATGAAAATTCTGACTTGTCTGAGAGTGAACCACAGTTGGAACTACAAAGTGAGGAGTCTCCAGAATATGCTGCCCCTCATAAGTCAGAAAATGAGGACGTGCAAACCAATGACCCTGCTGAAGACACAGCTCACACAACCCATAACACCACTGAGAAAGACACTCCAATGATCAGAAAATCACAGCGAGAAAGGAAGCCAGCCATTCGCTTAACCTATGACCAACCTGGACATTCTACCAAGGACCCTGTGACCACGGAGCATCAAGGAATGGTCAGTTGAACCTTAGTTCCCAGGACAGAGATGTTAGTGCATCAGTCAAAAACCTGAAACCCTGCAAGAAGCTGTCTAGCAGGAGCAGAACACACCCATCCAACCTCGGTATAAGAGCCAGAGTCAGATGAGGAAATCTAGACCTTTAGAAGGGGGAGGGTATAGGCCAGTCTACAAATATTACATTTCAGACAAATATGTTAATAAATAGAGATGTATAAATAATCTTAAATGTTTAATACAGTTCATAGTGTATTAAAAATGCTATAGGTGCATTAGCGTGGGAAGGGGGGCTCCAGCCCCTCCCTTGTGGTGGGTGCAGCCCCCCCCAGTAGTGGCAGGTGGCTGTGTAATATCTTAGACCCAACAGTATGCCTAACTTTTCCTAACGTACAAATGCAATAAATGAATAAAATAAAGTAAAAAAGAGACCTTTTAGGGTTGGTTTTATATATCCCACCACTCCTAGCCCTCACCAACTGTGAAGGATGATGCTGCACATTGCTGGTTTACCTGTGATGGCCTGGCGGCCTGTCCAGGCTATCTCCCGGATAGGCTGCAGCATCCCCGCCACCCTGAGAGCAGGATAAGCGGTTTGGATGATGAATGGATGGATGGATAGATGGATGGATAGCTAGATGGATGGATGGATGAATGGATGGATGGATGGATGGATGGATGGATGGATGGATGGATGGATGGATGGATGGATGGATGATAGATAGCAGGATGGATGGATGGATGGATGGATAGATAGATAGATAGATAGCAGGATGGATGGATAGCTGGATGGATGGATGGATGGATGGATGGATGGATGGATGGATGGATGATAGATAGCAGGATGGATGGATAGCTGGATGGATGGATGGATAGATAGATAGATAGCAGGATGGATGGATAGCTGGATGGATGGATGGATAGCAGGATGGACGGATGGATGGACGGACGGATGGATGGATGGATGGAAGGGTTAGGGCTGCGAGGAATGTACATTTTGAATAATAAAGTGAGTAAAAGCTCCATTCCAGTCGGCAACATACGCGCCTTACAAAGAAAGCAGTGACGTCATAGTGGGAAGCGGTCGCTCTGGCCGTATACACACGTGTGGCTCTGACTGTCGGCGGTTCTGCGCTGGGGGAGCGCAATGGCTGATGGGACTGTGCGTGTTAGATTTGAAAAGGCGTTTTAATGACGTGGTGTTCAGGTTGTGGCTATTCTTGTGTTCTTGTTCTGGGCCTTCGACTCAGACTAAGCAGAAGACCGCTGAAGCGGAAGTTATACTTCCCGCGTCCGCGATACGCGAGGGTCAGCGTGACGTAAATTTCGTCATCACAGGGGGTACTCGTAGGGTCCGCGCGGACTTCCGCGTACCTCCAATTTTTTTTGTGTCCGCGCGGACTTGGTCCGCAACTGCGCGTGCACGCATCCTTGGTCCTGTTGAGATCGAGCGGCCGGACACACTATTTTCTTGCTTTCCACCTTTTCCCTTTTTCCTCCAATTGTGCTAAATACCATAAACAAAGCAGCTTTTCTTCTTCTTCTTCCTGCATGTATGTCGCCATTTTGCCCGGAAATACGTAACGCTGATATACTGCGCATGTGCGAAACACGTACTCCAATCGGACTCCGGTAAATGGAATAAACAAGTACTACGCGCTCGCGGAGTCCGCAGCCGCTCTGGAGTAAATCCAGACCCTTCATGGTCGGGACCGGGACCGGGACCGATGTCGCCATTTAGGACATGGGGGGGGGGGCTTGTTACGTTGGGTGAGACGCTAAACTGCAACCCCCGGGGGGGGGGGACTTGTTACGTTGGGAAAGACGCTAAACTGCAACCCCCCCGGGGGGGGGGACTTGTTACGCTGGGAAAGACGCTAAACTGCAACCCCGGGGGGGGGGGGACTTGTTACGTTGGGTAAGACGCTAAACTGCAACCCCGGGGGGGGGGGACTTGTTACGTTGGGAAAGACGCTAACAACCCCGGGGGGGGGGGGACTTGTTACGTTGGGAAAGACGCTAAACTGCAACCCCCCGGGGGGGGGGGACTTGTTACGTTGGGTAAGACGCTAAACTGCAACCCCGGGGGGGGGGGGACTTGTTACGTTGGGAAAGACGCTAAACTGCAACCCCCCGGGGGGGGGGGGGACTTGTTACGTTGGGTAAGACGCTAAACTGCAACCCCGGGGGGGGGGGACTTGTTACGTTGGAAAAGACGCTAAACTGCAACCCCGGGGGGGGGACTTGTTACGTTGGGTAAGACGCTAAACTGCAACCCCGGGGGGGGGGACTTGTTACGTTGGGAAAGACGCTAAACTGCAACCCCGGGGGGGGGGGGGGACTTGTTACGTTGGAAAAGACGCTAAACTGCAACCCCGGGGGGGGGGGACTTGTTACGTTGGGTAAGACGCTAAACTGCAACCCCGGGGGGAGGGGGACTTGTTACGTTGGGAAAGACGCTAAACTGCAACCCCGGGGGGGGGGGGGACTTGTTACGTTGGGTAAGACGCTAAACTGCAACCCCGGGGGGGGGGGACTTGTTACGTTGGGAAAGACGCTAAACTGCAACCCCGGGGGGGGGACTTGTTACGTTGGGAAAGACGCTAAACTGCAACCCCGGGGGGGGGGGACTTGTTACGTTGGGTAAGACGCTAAACTGCAACCCCGGGGGGGGGGACTTGTTACGTTGGGTAAGACGCTAAACTGCAACCCCGGGGGGGGGGACTTGTTACGTTGGGAAAGACGCTAAACTGCAACCCCGGGGGGGGGGACTTGTTACGTTGGGAAAGACGCTAAACTGCAACCCCGGGAGGGGGGAACTTGTTACGTTGGGTAAGACGCTAAACTGCAACCGCGGGGGGGGGGACTTGTTACGTTGGGTAAGACGCTAAACTGCAACCCCGGGGGGGGGGACTTGTTACGTTGGGTAAGACGCTAAACTGCAACCCCGGGGGGGGGGGGGGACTTGTTACGTTGGGTAAGACGCTAAACTGCAGCCCCGGGGGGGGGGCTTGTTACGTTGGGTAAGACGCTAAACTGCAACCCCCGGGGGGGGGACTTGTTACGTTGGGTAAGACGCTAAACTGCAACCGCGGGCTGTAGAGGGGTGGCAGCTCTCCTCAGCAAGGACCCTTGGCTAAGGACGACGTCCCTACTGATAGATCTGGGCCTCCCGCATGCCTGTATGGTACCTCCCATGGTGCCCGGTCCAGCCAACCCATTGGGATCGGAGAAGGGAACTCTGATTTCGAATCCACCTGCTGCCTTGTGGGCTGACGCCTCCTCAGGCCAAGGCGAGGAGAAGGTTGGCGTGGTCAGCGTGACATTTTGTTAATTGCGCATTGGTTGTGACCAACGCGTCAGCCAATCGGAACGGTGGAGGGGCGGGACATAGAGGAGACCCCCCTAGCGGGAAGCCGTGTCGTGGCTGTTGTGGACGCTGCCGGCCTGGGGGTGCTTCTGGTCGGTCCTTTGGGGGTGCGGAGTTTTACCGACGGGTAACGGACTCATGGCAGCCTGCAGGAGGTAACTATGTCTTGGAATGTGTTTTCTTGTGTCGCTTCATCACGATGTAGTGTGTAAAAGATGCTAACCGCGATGAGCGCATTAGCGCGCTAGTTCTGTTAGCCCGCATTCCGCTGAAGTAGCAGCTAATGCTAATGCTAATGCTAATGCTAACGCGTTGCTAGTGTGTTTTCATGTTGTGACTTGTGTAATGAGACGCAAAGCAGCGCTGCGATGAGCGAGGTGCCTGAAAAACTGCCATGTGCCCTCTAACAGAGGACCCGGAAGCAGTCCTTGGATTTAATGGACGAGCAGAGGTCTCCCGCGCAGCTGGCCTGGTGTCGCCAGCCAGCCAGCCAGCCTGTAACTCAACTCAACGCCTCCCCGCCCAGTTCGTCACCCCTCACCCGCCTTCCCAACCCGCGGCTTTGTGAGTAGCAGCTAACCGGTGCACGTGCCATTGTATTTAGCAGCTTGCGCCAGCAAGCGAAGCAGCCACGTGTTGCAGGGCACTATACCTTACATTACGTTGTTTTCCAGTGGTTCTCAACCTTTCTGGGGTCCTGGACCCCCTGCGTATTTTTGATCTACCCTGAGGACCCCTCCACCTGATCTTGGGGGAGGGGGGTTGCAATTTGATAGAAACAGTAGAACCTGCATTTTAAATTGCATTATAGCATTTATTCACTCTTTGGGGCAAAAATAAGAGCTTTCACTTGTAACTTAGATATATGTAACAAAACAGAATTCTTATGGAGTAACTTTCAGATATATGTAACAAAACAGAATTCTTATGCAGTAACTTTCAGATATATGTAACAAAACAGAATATGTATTCAGTAACTTTCAGATATATGTAACAAAACCGAATATGTATTCAGTAACTTTCAGATATATGTAACAAAACAGAATATGTATTCAGTAACTTTCAGATATATGTAACAACAGGATTTTTATGCAGTAACTTTCAGATATATGTAACAAAACAGAATATGTATTCAGTAACTTTTAACAATACAAACGGGAGCGAGATCTCTTATTAAAATACAATAAATTACACTTGTGAAACAGATGTAATTAGAGAAAAAAGTCCTGTTACCCTTTATAGTTTAGGTAGATAAAGGTCTCAGTCACATTTGAGTAAAATAATCCTATTTCTATAAATGTCATAGGATCTTTTTTTTAAAGATGTTTTATTTTCACGGACCCCTTGCAATTACACCACGGACCACTAGGGGTCCGCGGACCCCCGGTTCAGAAACACTGATTAAAGGACACTTGTATTTTGGTTGCAGAGTGAGTGTGGGCCCTTTAGTTAGGAGCTTTTCAATTGGTAAATAAGATGGAAGTCATAACTTTTGAGAAAGGTTTTAAAGAAAAAGGTAAACACATTTAAGTTTTGTTTTTTTAATATTTTTTTCATTTGTGTAATTGGTTTAAAAATTTGCGTTGTCATTGACTAAATTCATTATTTGCATTTAAAGTACTGTGTGTGTGTCATATTTACATGTTATTAAGGTATAATTTGAGTTTAAAAGCGGAATAATACCTAAAAATAAGTATCTTAGTGGGATTTAAAATTGAGTGGTTCATATTCCTGCTGAGTGGAGGCACCGTCATATAATTTATAATTTAGGTTAAAAGTCTAAAAATAATTCATAATTAGGTTAAAAGTATAAAAGCTGGTAATTTCATTTCGGTTATACAAGTTAGCACAGCCAGCCACAAGAAAAAGTACCTTGGTCTCCGCCTATAGTACTACAATACCTGGGGTCAACTGTCTAAAGGGGTCAACTGTCAACTACTTGAGGTCAACTGTCCAAAGTAATGGGGAGTGCAGAAGAGAGGTGAAGAAGAGAGTGCAGGCAGGGTGGAGTGGGTGAAGGAGAGCGTGCAGGCAGGGTGGAGTGGGTGAAGGAGAGAGTACAGGCAGGGTGGAGTGGGTGGAGAAGAGTGTCAGGAGTGATGTGTGACAGAAGGGTACCAGCAAGAGTTAAAGGGAAGGTTTACAGGATCGTTGTGAGACCAGCTATGTTGTATGGTTTGGAGACAGTGGCACTGATGAAAAGACAGGAGGTGGAGCTGGAGGTGGCAGTGATGAAGATGATAAGATTTTCACTGGGAGTGATGAAGAAGGACAGGATTAGGAACGAGTATATTAGAGGGACAGCTCAGGTTGGAGGGTTTGGAGACATAGCAAGAGAGACAAGATGGAGATGGTTTGGACATGTGTGGAGGAGAGATGCTGGGTAAATTGGGAGAAGGATGCTGAATATGGAGCTGCCAGGAAAGAGGGAGGCCAAAGAGGAGGTTTATGGGTGTGGTGAGGGAGGACATGCAGGTGGCTGGTGTGACAGAGGAAGACGCAGAAGACAGGAAGAGATGGAAACGGGTGATCCGCTGTGGCGCTCCGTAATGGGAGTACCCGAAAGTAGTAGTAGTAGTAGTAGTAGTAGGTTAGCACGGCCAGCCACAGGAAAAAGTACCTAGGGCTCCGCCTATAGTACTACAGTACCCTTTAAACAGTTAGTAACTATAAAGTCTGAGTCTCTAAATTCTGAGTCTCATCACCAGCCAGTCAGACTAGCTTGGTCTAGTCAGAAAGGCACGAACTGAGGAAGCCTCTTGGATGAGAGGCGAAACGTCTTCACGGATATATACCAAGTCCAGTTGCACTTGATTCAACTCCTTTGGATAGTTAGTAACTATAAAGCTACATGGGTCAGGTGTTATATGTATGTATGTATGTATGTATGTATGTATGTATGTATGTATGTATGTATGTATGTATGTATGTATGTATGTGTGTGTGTGTGTGTGTGTGTGTGTATATATATATATATATGTATATATATATATATATATACACTGCTCAAAAAAATAAAGGGAACACATAAGCAATGCAATGTAGCTCCAAGTCAATCACACTTTTGAGATATCAACCTGTCCAGTTAGGAAGCAACACTGATTTGTGAATCAATTTCACCTGTTGGTAAATTGTCTAATTTCCACCAGGTGGAAATTAGACAATTTGCAAGACACCCCCTATAAAAGGAATGGATTTGCAGGTGGTGGCCACAGACCATTTGCCTGTCCTCATCTTTTCTGGCCGATCTTTGGTTAGTTTTTCATTTTGCTAGTGCCCTCACCACTAGAGGTGGCATGAGGCGGTATCTGCAACCTACAGAAGGTGCTCAGGTAGTGCAGCTCATCCAGGATGGCACATCAATGCGTGCTGTGGCAAGAAGATTTGATGTGTCTCCCAGCACAGTGTCCAGAGCATGGAGGAGGTACCAGGAGACAGGCCAGTACACCAGGAGACGTGGAGGGGGCCGCAGGAGGACAACAACCCCGCAGCAGGACCGCTATCTGGTCCTTTGTGCAAGGAGGAACAGGAGGAGCACTGCCGGAGCCCTACAAAACGACCTTCAACAGGCCACTAATGTGCAGGTTTCTGCTCAAACAGTGAGAAACAGAATGCATGAGGATGGTATGAGGGCCCGACGTCCACAATTGGGGCCTGTGCTCACAGCCCAACACCGTGCAGCCCGACTGACCTTTGCCAGAGAACATCTTGGTTGGCAGATTCGCCATTGGCGCCCTGTGCTCTTCACAGATGAGAGCAGGTTCACACTGAACACATGTGACAGACGTGAGAGAGTCTGGAGACGCTGTGGAGAACGTTCTGCTGCCTGCAACGTCCTCCAGCATGACCGGTTTGGCGGTGGGTCAGTGATGGTCTGGGGAGGCATATCCTTGGAGGGCCGCACAGACCTCTACGTGCTGGCCAGAGGTACCATGACTGCCATTAGGTACCGGGATGAGATCCTCAGACCCATTGTCAGACCATATGCTGGTGCAGTGGGCCCTGGGTTCCTGCTCATGCATGACAATGCTCGTCCTCATGTGGCCAGAGTGTGTCAGCAGTTCCTGTATGTCGAGGGCATTGATGCTATGGACCGGCCTGCACGTTCCCCAGACCTGAATCCAATCGAGCACCTCTGGGACATCATGTCTCGTACCATCCGCCAACGCCATGTCGCACCACAGACTGTCCAGGAGTTGACCGATGCCCTGATCCAGGTCTGGGAGGAGATCCCTCAGGAGACCATCCGTCGTCTCATCGGGAGCATGCCCAGACGTTGTAGGGAGTGCATACAGGCACGTGGAGGCCACACACACTACTGAGCCTCATTTTGAATCGTCTTGAAGAATTTCCACAGAAGTTGGATCAGCCTATGTTCTCATTTTCCACTTTGATTTTGAGTATGATTCTGAATCCAGACCTTAATGGGCTAATGATTTTGATTTCCATTGATCATTCTTAGGTTATTTTGCTCTAAACACATTCCTCTGTCTAATAAATAAAGATTTTCAGCTGAAATATTTCATTCATCGAGGTCTATATTGTGTTTTTAGGTGTTCCCTTAATTTTTTTGAGCAGTATATATAGTAGCGAATTCGGGGGGCAGTCTGGGAGACCGTCACCACAGCCAGGACGCGAACCCGTGTCTCCCACTCCGCAAGCGACGTTAACCAGTCGACTAAAGGGTCCGACCCGTTAGTCAAGGACCAACGTGTCTACTTATCCATGCATGTTACACTACCCCCCTCCTTCGGGAAGCGCGTCCCCGTGCTTCAGCATATCAGCTCCCTCACGCCTCTGGGCACACGTGCTTCCGATGACCTCACGGTCTCACCATTCCACTTCTGACACCAATGTAGTGAATTCAGGGGGGCAGTCCAGGACCGCCACAACCGGGACGTGAACCTGTGGCTCCCACACCACAAGCGACAACGTTAACCAGTCGACTAAAGGGTCCGACCCGTTAGTCAAGGACCAATGTGTCTACTTATCCATGCACGTTACAATATATATAAATCTGTAGGCAAAGGACACAGGATTTTGGTATCGGAAGCGTTCTGGTTTTCGTTTTAACCTGAGTACTATTCACCAATCACGTTTGGGGAGGTGGCGATTTCTACAGTAACATGCTTTGGTTGCATGTTGGTAACAGTCTGTGTGGAGAGCAAGGCAGAAAGCGTTGGCTGAAATGTTGTGTGGACCTAAAACACCTACAACATCAATGTTTATATATTGTGTGGAGAAACATTTTGACTCCTGTCGACTAGTCAAGTTAATTTTATTTGTGCAGCCCAATATTATAAATTACAAATTTGCCTCAGGGGGGCTTTACAGCAACACAACATCCTGTCCTTGGCCCCTCTCATCGGATAAGGAACAACTCCCTAAAAAAAACCTTTAACAGGGAGAAAAACTAGGAAGAAACCTCAGGGAGAGCAACAGAGGAGGGATCTCTCTCCCAAGACAGACAACGTGCAATGGATGTTGTGTTTACACAATACAACATTGGAAGAGGATAACACAATTATAATGGAATTATAACATTTATGAAGAATATGACTACTTGTGAAACAATCCGATCATAGATGTCGTCTCTCAACTCCAACTCCATTCTCGCGTCTCAAGTTGCTAATCTGGTTGTAAACAATAATGGCACATGGAAGAGCAGGTCTTCATAGGAAATGGAAGTGAGCATCCAGGAACTACACCGGAGGCCCCAAAATATTGGTCATTTTCCACAGAGCTAAATTGTCGTCAGACGAGTTAACCTCTGGGTTCCAAGATGGCATGGAAATGAGAACAAAGAGATACCGAAGAGAAGGTTTTACATTGGTATTACATCAGATTAGCAAACTGGGAAAGCTTTGTTCTCCTGGTCCTGGTATAGGACTGCATTCCTCAGAGACCTTGGGATCAAATCCTGGAAGCCTTGTTGTTGTCCTGGAAGTAACTTGTTGAGATTGGTGAAATGTGAGTTTGGGATCAAGCCTGATGGAACATGGAGCTAGACTATGTGATCCCCTGTCTGTTGGGATGCAGGTTATCTGCAGGTCAGTTGTAGGAGAGAGGAGAAGAGCGGAACTGTTAATCAAGCTATTCATATGCAAATTGTAAAGTTGCGAAAACTCTTAAATATCACAAGCTCCTTGAGGTGGAAAAGTTGACATGTACAAAATGAGATTCATCTATAAAGCACTTTCAGACTGGAATTGCAATCTTGTAAACCCCCCTCTTGATTTTTCTTTGAATGTTTTCGATGCTTATCTTCGCAAACAAGGTCCTTAATCCATTTAAACCAAACTAAAAGAAACTGGATTCGCATTTTAAATTTAGCTTCTTAACATCTGGATGGAAACATGGAAAGTATCTCTTCTTAGATCTTCTCTCAGGTCTAAAGACCGCCAGCTTCTCGTCCTCCCCAAGATCCCCATCCATATCGCCACCTTGTTCTTCTGCCAAGTCACACTTCACATTTTTCCCGTTTTGTATTCTCAAAGGGTGTAAGACGGTTCTTAACAATCTTGATTTAGATTTCAAGGATGTATTTCATCCCAAAGCATAATTTGCGACTCCTCTGTGACTCTTCCTCGTTAACTTTTCATTGTGCCGCTATTTGACTTGCCTCACAGCCTGTTCTTTTCTCTCTTGCAACAGTGTCAATGGGGCTGTGTAACATTGTGGCTTTCCTGAGGCATGGTATGTCTTGTAAATATCATATGACTAGTAAATATCATGACTTGTCAATGTATGATTAGTAAATACGATTAGTAAATATCATATGACTAGTCAATATTATAATACGATTAGTAAATATCTTAAAATGACTAGTAGATATCATATGACCAATAAATATGATTGGTAAATGTCATGTGACTAGCAAAGATGACAAGTGAAACTCTTTTGACTAGTCTATCATAACATGACTATTAAATATCATCATTTGATTAGTAAATACCATGATAAGTATATATATATATTATTGTATGACTAGTAATTATCATCTGTGACATCTTAATGTTACCACATCAATATGACTTGTCAGAATGGGTGACATTACGGGGGGGCAGGGGGGTCAATTGCCCCCCTCAACTCAAAGAATAATTAAAATAATATATCACATAACGTTATTTAAAAATATACAAATATTATTTGCTGTACTTACACATATGAGCCGCTGGGGGCAGTGTAACAATCTGAAGCGAACCATGTTATGGGAGGCTAACTGAAAATGTCCAAACACGTTAACATATTATTAAGTTATTTTACAAAGAGAACAAAAAGTGCTGAAGAGAACGAAAATGAAGAATCGCACCAGGACGATGACGTGTCTCTAACAAAGACAGGCAACATTTCAGAGCAATCTCTGCGAGAAGTGGGCAGTGCAGAGATGGAGCCTCCACAGTTTCAGCAGCGAGAAGCAGGCAATGCCATGGTGTTACAACCTGCAGCTCGAGATCCTATTCTTGGTGTAGGAAACTGTTCGAATTTCGTGGAGAACGGCCCCTACCAACCTATTCCGTTGTTCCCAGCAACAGGAGGGAGAAGATTTCGAAAAGAATGGTATGTTACCTACCCATGGCTTGAGTACAGCCCCACCGCTGAGTGGGCATTCTGTTACTCTAACGCCACAATGTGGCAAGAGAATATACGGCAGAACGTTGGTGGCTCTTAAACGGTATTTAAGCTGCTGTAAGAGAGTGAAAGTGAGTGTGGTAGCCTACAAAAAAACTCGATTTAAAAAAATGATAGCTGTGATCCGCCCTTAGTCGTGTTAATATTTGGTTTTTATCATTGTTATTGAGCGGCAGTACACGGCTTTATTTGAGTGGTCGTCTCACTGCATGATCGTTTGATCCCATCCTGAGGCTGAGGATCTGAAAACAACAGGACTAGTGACTCGGGAGCTGGACTGATGCAAGAGCAACTTAGTGAACATTTATTTGATTGTGTAAATTGCAAGATGGCGCTGACAACATCTGTACCAGCAGCTCTCCAGCGCAACACATATGCTGCGTTGTATGCACTGCCTCAAACAGCTTGGCTAGATTGCTTGCTTTATATTGTATCACAATGGAAGAAATAGACTGCAGAGGGCCATTCAAGAGGTTTTAGATTCTAAACTTTAACTCAGAGCTGGGCTGTATAAGGAGTTATGTGTGGAACGCATAGACATGCCTGTTCTTATCATTTCTATTTCTGTCTGAAACATTGGCAACGTTTTGCAATGTTCCACATCTTGTTGTGAAAAGGGACGTGTAGGCCTACGTTTTTTTTAAAAGCGATGCTCGATATGCGTAATTTTGCAGCAAAGTTTAAAAAACAAAACAAAATGTAAATATGTTTGTTTTGTCACTTATTTAAAATAAAAATTTGACATTGAAACCGCACGTTTTGTTTATTGCCCACTAGTTGTACTTTTTACATTCATACAGTTACGTGATTAAAAAAATCTTTGCCCCCCCCCCCCAATTTTGGGACCCAAATGTCGCCCATGCCTGTCGATATCATAATACGACTAGTAAATATAATATGACAAATATCATATGAGTTGAAATCATGAAATGAGTTAGGGGTGCCGAGTGGTTCTCATTGAAATAAAATCAAAGACTCACTACCCCCCCCGCCCCCATTTCCCCCTATTCTCTAGATTTCTACATTCAGAAACACACGAATAGACCAGATGAATGTTTTTTTTTCCCTGTCTATTTTCTGACAATGTAATTTTATTTTTTTACGAACCCAGCCCGTCTCTTAGCAACTTACAAGCTCTTCTGAAACATTATAGCATACTATCCGGCTATAAGGTGAACTTTGAAAAGAGTGAAAGATTTCCTCACACTGAATTCAGTCAGAGTCATGTGCCAGTCAGACTCCTTTAAGTGGGCTCCAAAAGTTTGCTGGTAACGTTGACGGTCGGCATAACCACCGGGCCTAATTTGATGTGTTTGCTGATGAATGCAAAGTCTGTGACCTATTTGTACAAGTCCCTTGTAATCTGTATAAACAGATTCATCGTTACTTCAAGTTCAAATTTATTATCATATGTATTGGAATACAATTAAATTCTTGTGCTCTGGCTCTCTCTGCCTCAAAAAAACAAAACAAACCAAAAGACACAAGAACAAAGGGCCCCCCCTAAAAAAAAAACAGACCTACATAGACTATGTACACATGAATTCATACATTATATACACAATATACAGCACATGATAACGCAACAATGTAAGGTGAAAATGGGTGTGTCAGCTGTTTAGCAAACTGACTGCCTGGGGAAAGAAACTTACTGAGATCAGGAAATCAGGAAGTTCAGTGGATTAGCAAGGAGGAAGTGAGGGCAGCTATGAAGAGGATGAAGAGTGGAAAGGCAGTTGGTCCTGATGACATACCTGTGGAGGCATGGAGATGTTTAGGAGAGATGGCAGTGGGGTTTTTAACTAGATTGTTTAACACAATCTTGGAAAGTGAGAGGATGCCTGAGGAGTGGACAAGAAGCATACTGGTACCGATTTTCAAGAACAAGGGTGATGTGCAGAACTGCAGCAACTCCAGAGGTTTAAAGTTGATCAGCCACAGCATGAAGATATGGGAAAGAGTAATAGAAGCTAGGTTAAGAGGAGAGGTGATGATCAGCAGCAGCAGTATGGTTTCATGCCAGGAAAGAGCACCACAGATGTGATGTTTGCTTTGAGAATGTTGATGGAGAAGTATAGAGGAGGCCAGAAGGAGGTACATTGTCTGTTTGTGGATTTAGAGGAAGCATATGACAGGGTGCCGAGAGAGGAGGTGTGGTATTGTATGAGGAAGTCAGGAGTTGCAGAGAAGTATGTAGGAGTGGTGCAGGATATGTATGAAGGAAGTGTGACAGTTGTGAGGTGTGTGGTTGGAATGACAGATGGGTTCAAGGTGGAGGTGGGACTACATCAAGGATCGGCTCTGAGCCCTTTCTTGTTTGCGGTGGTGATGGACAGGTTGACAGACAAGATCAGGCAGGAGTCTCCATGGACGAGGATGTTCACAGATGACATTGTGATCTGTAGCGAGAGTAGGGTGCAGGTTGAGGAGAGCCTGGAGAGGTGGAGGTATGCACTGGAGAGAAGAGGGATGAAAATCAGTAGGAGCAAGACGGAATACCTATGCATGAATGAGAGGGAGGACAATGGAATGGTCAGGATGCGAAGAGTGGAGGTGACGAAGGCATATGAGTTTAAATACTTGGGGTCAACTGTCCAAAGTAACGGGGAGTGCAGAAGAGAGGTGAAGAAGAGAGTGCAGGCAGGGTGGAGTGGGTGGAGAATCAGTTATCTGTGTCTGAGATCCAGAGTGTAATTTTATGCACGTTAGTGGCCCAGTAATATAATTGAAAATTTGGTAGACTGAGTCCCCCCTGTAACCTCCCCCTCTGGAGCAGAGATTTACGAATTGATGGGATCCCCCCATATAAAATTTGAAATTATTGAATCCAAGAAAGAAGTGTTTAGGTTAAAAAAGAAAAAGAAAAAGGTGGGCATCTGGGGAGCATGTTCATTTTAATGGCTTGTACTCCACTTGTAGGGAGAGGGGTAGGCTGTTCCATCTCTGCAGATCAGTTTTCACCTTTGCTGTTAGAGCCGTAAGATTTTCCTCACATAGAGAGTGGATGGAAGTATTAATATTTACTCCTAAGTATTTATGCCTGGTACTAGATAATTTGAAGAGAATATTAGACTGGGGTATTTCCTGGGCCAGTTGATTAATAGGAAAGCATTCACTTTTCTGTATATTTAGTTTGTACCCAGAGAAGTTGCTAAAGGATTGGAGAGTGGCTAAAATATGCGGAATGGAGCTTATTGGGTCAGAAACGTAAAGAAGTGGGTTATCTATGTACAAGGATACTTTGTGCTCGACACCACCTCTTTTGATACCTGAAAACAACTTATTAGTTTTAAGAGCAATTGATAGAGGTTCAATAGTGAAGGCAAAAAGGAGGGGGAAAATCGAGCATCTTTTACGTGTCCCACGTGAGAGGGGAAAGAATTGTGATTGCTGATTGTTGATACATATGGAGGCCTGTGGGAAAGCATACAATAAGCATATCCAGGATGTAAATTTCTCTCCGAACCCAAATTGCTTTAATGTGAAGAACAGATGGCTCCACTCAACTCGATCAGAAGCTTTTTCTACATCGAGACATATAAGCACCACAGGATTAGACAGAGGGGCCAGGGAGTGAATGATGTTAAGAAGTCTCCATATGTTTTTGAAGGAATGATGGTTTTTAATAAATTCTGTTTGGTCAGTGGAAGTTATAGAGGGCAAAATAGTCTTGATTCTACCTGCAAGGACTTTAGCAAGTAGCTTTTCGTTTTGAGGGGCCTTGGTGTGGTTCCCTCAGCGGTCTTGAAGAAGCTCCCCTAGGTCTTCTTTTTCTTTGAAGTGGGTGCATCCTTAGCAGTCTCAACGCGGGGATCAGTTGGGCCCATCTCCTTGAAAAGAGTATGGTAAATAAAATATGAATACCAAATTCAATCTAATGAAACATATTTAACATCCATATGTAGATAGTAGATAACAGCACATTACAGCACTTGATTTCATAGCACATTTTAATCTACTTAATTTCATTCGTTTATAATAAATTCTGTATCAGTATGTGATCACAATAATTATTACTACCATGCCTGCAGGCGCAGTCCTCGCCATCTCAGAAGTCAGTCTGGCTTTGATTAGTGCAACATTGTCTTCACTGATGTATCTCAGCTTGAACTGTGGATCAAGAGCAGAGGTTATGTTAAGCAATTCTTGTGTCAGATGATCCTTGTATTTTTCATCCAGATCTTGATGGTGCATGTTAGAATTGGATCATCATCCTTCACTTTCTGGATAGAGCTGAAAAGGTGGAGGACTGGCTTTACAAAAGAACACTGACGTACTTTTCATTGGAAGGTGCATCAGTAAACTCAGTCAGCGGGCTGAGGGATTTGTTAATGGCCTCCAGGACATCAGTGTCCTGCCATGTGGGGATGAGGTGTTGGCCTTTCTGTCAGTGGACAAGACACGAGCAATGGCCTTTTGCTGCTCCAGGACTCTTTGTATCATGGCCTGCCTCGATCCCCACCTTGTGGGGCACTCCATCTTCAGTGCATACTCTGGAAGCTTCAGGCCTCTGTGTCTCTGCTAGCTCCTTTTGATGCCTCCAGCTGTAGGAGAAACTGCTCACCAGCTTTTTGCAAAGACCCACTGCATAGTCAGCCCGAGGATCTGTCATTGCATTCTCTAAAAAAGAACATGAGAGATTCATATGTAAAATTAAAGCAAAGAAAAAAACCTTATCTGCTTTGATACACATTTGATATACAATCCTCATCATATTATTGATATATTACTATTGTTAACAAAGGATTCACTCACATATTAACACAATCAGCACAGATTACATACAATTAATCTTCACAGATTACACAAAATATTTCAATTAATTATTTCCTTTTTCTTTTTTGAATATATCCTGCTGCTCACCTATTGCTAGAGGGAGCCTGCGGCCAAAGGACTGGAGCCTCGCCCATTTATTCAGAGAAGCTGCCTTCACAACGTTTGAGCCGTTGTCTGTTGTAATGCAGACAAGTCTCTCCTCCTGCAGGCTCCAAGAGGCCACCGCTTCCCTCAGTCCCTAGGCAGTTGATTCTCCTGTGTGGTCTTGTGGGAAAAATGATGTTTGCAAGCATCGACTATTGATTTTAAAATCACCGTCGCTGTAATGAATTGTCAGGCTCAAGTACGGCTCCATTGTTCTGCTTGACCATAGGTCAGTGGTAGTCGCAAAGTACTCGACAGCTGTGACATCCCTCTCTATTTCCCTTAATGTTTTGCATACTGCGCAGGTAATGCCACTTTGGAAAAACAGTTGCGTGAGGGGATCACATATCTTTTGTCCAGTGTGTTGACCATTTTCCTGAAACCTTCATTGCTCACAGTGTTTATTGGACACACATCTTTGGCCAAATGCAGTGTGATTGCATTGGTTATTTCAGTCTGTCTTTGGGAGCTGGATGGATATGGTGGCATGCTGTACAGGGTTGCTGTTATGGATGTCTGAGTTGATGTTGGACAAGGACGGGGATTCAGTGAGCTAACATTAGCAATTTTATTCTTCTTGGCCTTCATGCATTCATCGTATTGCATTTTGTGGTGCTTTTTCAGGTGGTTGAAAGATTAGTTGTGTTGCTTTGTGGCGCACACACAATTCTGTGGCACTCTTTGCATATTAATTGTTCATGGTTGACATCACTTGCCCTAAATCCAAAATATTTCCAAACAAGGGGATGATGGCCCGTTTTGAGAAACTTTTTATAAAATTCCGCTGGATAGCCATAAGGTCCCGGGGATTTCCCACTCTGCATTAATTTGATGGCATCCATTATTTCATTAAGATTTAGTGTTGTCTCTACGTTTTTGTGCTGTTCCGGCATTAATTTAGGAACATTTAGCCCATTAAAGAAATGTAACATGTCAGCATTGTCAGGTGAGTCAGATTTGTGTAGATCAAAATAATAGGCTCAGAAAGTCTCATTAATTTCAAAGGGGTTAGATGTCACTGAGCCTGAATTATTGTTTATTTGAGAAATTTGTTGTGAAGCCATCCTGTCCTTCAACTGATGTGCGAGAAGGCGCCTTGCCTTATTCCTATGTTCGTACAATGTTCCCTGAGCTTTAAGCAGCATCTTCTCTGCATCCTTTGTGGCCAAAAGATTGTATTCAGTTCAGGAGATGGTGACATGGAGCATCGGCGGTCTAGATCAGCTATTGCCTCTGTAAGCTCACATTGTTGTCTCTTTCATGCCATATAATGAGGCCAATAGACTGGGTGATAAGATTACAAAATTTAGCGTCAGAAAGAAACGTGGAAGCCAGTCTCCAGAAGCGACTCTCTCTATGATGGTTTTCAAGGCTTAAGTCAAGTATCACAGGGGAGTGGTCAGAATTAAACATAGATGAGTTTCAACTGAGGTTACAGAGGGAAGAAGTGTCTTATCTATATATATATAAAAAAAATAATCTATATGGGGTAAGAACTATGGACGTGATTAAAATGAATAGTGCCAATCAGTTGGATGAGAGAATCTCCATGGGTCGACACAGCCGCACTGATCCATAAAGGTAGTTTGCGACATCTTGGAAGGTGTAACTGTTCTCGAGCTAGATCTGTCTAGACTGGGATCCATCACACAATTAAGGTCTCCTCCAAATATTAGCTTGTGAGTGTGTAAATCGGGAAGCGACGATGTAAGTTTCTTCATAAAATCTACATCATCCTAATTTGGGGCATACACACAGACAAGAACAACTGAGGTTTGATAAAGGGAGCCAGTTACTATAATATATCGCCCGTTAGAGTCCCAGATGATATTAGAGGGAATAAAATTTACTTTTTTATTAATCAAGATGGCTAGACCTCTCGTTTTAAGGTTGAATGTAGAGTAAAAAATATGACCTATCCAGGGTCTGCTGAGTCATTGGTGGTTTATTGTGTGCAAGTTTGTTTTGTTTTTTTGCACCTAAAATGAGCAGTTTTTGAGCATCGCACAAAGTAGTCCGTCCGTTTGTTAGTACGAGCCATTCTGTGTAACTCTGTTTTTTAAAATAATAGGCTCTGGTAGTCCGCGGTGGTGTAGCGGTCTAAGCGTCGGCTTTGTGTTGATGCAGTTGCCCACTGGGGACCGGGGTTCGCGCCCCGGTCTCGTCAGATCCGACTATGGCCGGACTTGATGAAGCAGCAGTCATTGGCAGCGCTGTCTTCGGGAGGGGGGCGGAGTCGGCTTGTGTTCGTCACATGAATGCGTCTCTGTGTGTGTCAAAAAGCAGTGGTTCGGCCTGGATTCACCTTGTCATGAAAGTGGCGAGGCGTCTCCTTCCAGACTGCCGGCCGGAGAGATGCAGTTGGCGAATGCATGCAGTACGGGGGTGGGTGTTTGAACTAAAATAGGGAGCGATTGGCCACTAAATTGGGAGAAAAGGGGAAAAATCAGAAATAAACTAAAAATAATGATAATAGGCTCTGTTTTTTAAAAATAAATAAATAATAGGCTTTACGGAAGTCGGTTCGTAAGTATGGGCGTTCATAACCCGGGAACTTCCTGTAGCAGAGTCCTTGACTGGCTCAGGGAGGCTGTTCACAAATATGTCGCAGTCAACCGTAGTGGTGTCTTCCATGATATATTTGGTTCCTGAGTGTAGACTCGTGTTTGCTGAGTATTGTTTTCTAACGCTTGAGGCCGGCATGCTCTGGTCTTCTTACTGTACTGCCCTCGCAGCGCGGACTCTTGTGCAAAGCTAGACAGCCAGTTAACATCCAAAAGTCCTCCAATAAACACACAAGGCTCGACTTTTCTTGTATTTTACTGAAGTCTTGTTTCTTCTTTGGTTTTTTGCTTTTGTAAAACTGAAACATTACAGAAATATGAAAATAAATCGATATATACAAACATCAACATAGTCATACTGACAGTAAGTATTATACACATAACTACATAAATGCACAATTCCTACCAAAATATAAAGCAGCAATGTAGTGTATAGAAACACAGCTCAACTACCACAACTGCAAATCAAAAAGTCATTGGTGAACAGAGCTAACTACTGCTGTAACGCTAACTAGCAGAGCGCATGTTTACCAAAACGATAAAACTTTCTAACGTGACTTTCCTTAAGAAAACGTGTTTGATAATTATTTACCAGAATCACAATACTTTATTCATCCCGAGGGGAAATTGGGTTGTAACGTATTTACACGTTACTTACAGACAAATAGTCTCCATGGCAGAAAGACGCGTATTGTAAAATACATTCAGCAACAACATGTATTCATCACTGTCCGTCTTGCCTGTCTGTGCTCGACTGAAGAAAGGCCAAGGTAGTGGAAGACAGGGAGAAGAGCACCACATTCCCACAAGCCGCGGCACCATAGGTGCCAAAATAGTCCGCCCATAGTGTCCGCCAAACCGACCAGTTATTTAACTGAATTATTTACCTAATTCATTTAAATTACCAACTTGAAAGGCAGCGCAGTTATATTGTTATGCTGTCAGCTTCCATATCCTCAAAAAGGTTAAAAAAGGCTGCCAAATAGTATGAAATTTACTAATAGACCCTCTGACAGTATATCCACTTCAAGATGATACATGACTTCCCTGATCCAGTGACTGTATGATGGTGGAACTGGCTCTTTCCATTTGAACAATGTCAGTTTCCTGGCCAAGAACGAGCAGAAGGCCAACATGCTGATTTCACATATAGTAAGGGGTCTCCACCAGGGCCACGTCAAACAGTGCAATGAATGGAGATGGTGCTACTGCTTTTCCAAATATCTTAGAGAAGGTCTCAAAGATGGTTTCCCAGAATGTGTAAAGCTTTGGACATGTCCAGAACTTGTGCAGCAGAGTGGCTGGAGCCTGCCTGCCTTGATCACATGTGGGATCTGTGTCGGCTTTGATCTTAGAAAGTCTGACTTCAGAGCAGTGCAGACGTAACAGTTTGAATTGAATAACTGCATGCCTAAGACATATGGAAGAGAGAAAATTCTCTCTATTATTTTGTGCCAAGTTTCTTCTGAGATTGGTTCATCTAAATCTGTTTCCCATTTATTTTTAAGGCGGTCTAAAGGCGTCAATTGTATGTGTAAAGTAGTTCCTAAATTGTACTTATAGCCCGTTTTTTGTCCAATTTACAGTTAAAAATTAAATGTAACAGACATTGTTTGGTTGTTTTGGTTTCTCCTATGTATAGGTCACACCCAAAAAAGCAATCTGGTGTATGCTGTACAATGCAATGAGGATTGCACTGACCTATACATAGGAGAAACCAAACAACCACTACACAAACGGATGGCCCAACACAGAAGGCCAAACTCCTCAGGACAAGACTCAGCAGTCTATCTACACCTAAAGGAGAAGACACACTCCTTCCAGGACAGCAACGTACACATTTTGGACAGAGAAGATAGATGGTTTGAAAGAGGGGTGAAGGAAGCCATCTATGCGAAACTGGAAAAACCATCCCTCAACAGAGGAGGAGGTCTGCAACACCACCACTTACAATGCCGTCCTTTCATCTCTACCCAGGAGACTCAAGAAGCCGGGCCTCCAAGAACAACAGTCGCTCACTAACGGCTCCAACCACTCTCATGAACACTGAATAATGAAGTGGAAACTAACACCCCCAACCACCGTCGCTGCTAAACAAATGCAAATCAACAGCTCCGATGGCGACAGGCCCGGCTGGACATCGGAGCACAGGAGAGCCACTCATATCAATAGCTCCGATAACGACTCCTAGAGGATAAATTCTGAGTCTCATCAGCAGCCAGTCAGACTAGCTTGGTCTAGTCAGAAAGGCACGAACTGAGGAAGCCTCTTGGATGAGAGGCCAAACGTCTTAACGGATATATACCAAGTCCAGTTGCACTTGATTCAACTCCTTTGGAGAACCATGACCTGGATGAACGAGAACATTCACAGACATAATTGAGGAAAAGATGCAAATATGTCTTCTATGTATAGATTATGGATGATCTGATTCCTTTGTTAAACCATGAAGTAAATGCAGCGTCTGTACAGGAGGGAATGAACGTGTGATTAGACTTAATGGGGCAGAGCATAGACCTGCTTCAATAATTCGGATTTGTGTTTCGTATTCACAAACCAAAATGTGATTGCCTGCTTTGCTTTAATATTTTTCCAAGGAAGGATGTGGCAGTCCAAGATGTTTTTAATTGGGATGGCCGTGTCTTTGCAGTCAAAGAATTGAATACCCTGTTTCTGCAATGAGTGCAACTCACTTTGCAGGGAATCCTCACCTTCTTCTTCACACCCGGCTGTAACCCTGGCATAGGTTCAGTGTGTGGTTTCTAATCCGCTGATTATCAAACTGTCTGTGTGAATATTGTTCCATATCATCAACTCTCCATTCAAGGTCTTCAACCCTCGTCTCGTGCTCCTTGATTAAGATTTTCAGCTGACGCACCTGTTCCATCAGCTCAAGTAAATTCGCTTGTTTTTTAGCCACTTCGCTTATCTCCTCCGACACGAAGCTTAGAGATTTTTTGATCTCCTTCATATCCTCCTCTTGTATTTGGGCTGTTGTTTTTTCAGGTGGCCTTTTGTTCTCAAATCAGTTGTCTGAAAGCTGTTACCCAGACAGCATCCTACGTCACACCAGCGTCGGCATTACAGAAGAACATGGTTGCCCCTGTGCGTTGCAGTCAGCAGTGCTGTGGTGTCGGCACCTTCCACTGCCCGAAAATAACAACAACAAAAACAAAAAGGGTGAAATTGAGTTTTAGATTACGTTCACCTTTTTTTTTTTTTTACTATTTCCCCCCTTTTTCTCCCCGGTTGTGTCCGGCCAGTTACCCCACTCTTCTGACCCGTCCCGGTCTCTGCTCCACCCCCTCTGGTGATCCGGGGAGGGCTGCAGACTACCACACGCCTCCTCCCATACATGTGGAGTCACCAGCCGCTTTTTTCACCTGACAGTGAGGAGTTTCACCAGGGGGACGTAGCGCGTGGGAGGATCACGCTATTCCCCCCAGTTCCCCCTCCCCCCGAACAGGCGCCCCGACTAACCAGAGGAGGCGCTAGTGCAGCGATGGATGGATGGATTATACCCAGGGGAAGCTACACCTAGTTTGTATGGTTTATCTATGATACATAATGACGGTGTGTGCCATTACAGCCTATCGTTTGATTTTTTATTTTTTATTTTTTTTTATAAATTTATTTCTGATTTTTCCCTTTTTTCTCCCAATTTAGTGGCCAATTGATCCTTATTTTTTTTTAATTCAAACACCCACCCTCGTATTGCATGCGTTCGCCAACTGCATCTCTCCGGCCGGCAGTCTCGAAGGAAAGCGCCTCCCCACTTTCGTGACAAGGCGAATCCAAGCCGAACCACTGTTTTTCCGACACACACAGAGACGCATTCACATGACGAACACAAGCCGACTCCGCCCCCCTCCCGAAGACAGCGTTGCCAATGATTGCTGCTTCATCGAGTCCGGCCATAGTCGGATCTGACGAGACCGGGGCGCGAACCCCGGTCCCCAGTGGGCAACTGCATCGACACCAAGCCGATGCTTAGACCGCTACGCCACCGCGGACCCGTTATTTTTTTTTTTATTTTAATAACTTTATTGATCCCCGTGGGGAAATTACACTGCGTTTAACCCATCCTGGCTGTGTCGTGGAGCAGTGGGCAGCCACCGTGCAGCACCCGGGGACCAACTGCAGTTCGTCTTGCCATGTCTCAGTCAGGGGCACAGACAGGAGTAGTAACTCTGACATGCATGTCTCTTTGATGGTGGTGAGTATGATTAAGTCAGTGACCTATGACCTCTCTAAGTTTCTGGAATCTGTTCTGAACCCGTTGGGAGGCAGTAATGAACATCACATCAGAACACTATGGATGTTGTGGACACGGTGAGGGACGTCATCATGGAGAGGATGAAACAATGGTGTCTTATGATGGTACGTCTCTCCTCACATGCGTTCCTGTTGATGAAGCAGTGGGGGTAGTCCATATGAAACTACAGGATGACCCCACCCTTAGCAATAGGACCACTCTTAACACTGACCAAGTGTGTCTGCTCCTGAAGCTGTGTCTTCAGTCCACGTACTTCACATACAGGGGGCAGTACTATAGGCAGAGGCAGGGGTGTGCTATGGGGTCCCCAGTCTCACCTGTAGTGGCCAACGTATATACCGTCACCTTCTTAAAATAATGGCCTAAGTGATATTTTAAAGTTTTTCAAAAAACAGAATAAACTGAAACAAAATTTGTCAGTTTATTCTGTTTTTTGAAAATATCACTTAGGCCATTATTTTAAGAAGGTGACGAAATGGAGGAAGTGGAAAAGAGGCTCTGATGTCCTATCCAGGGACACCACCTAGCTATATATCTTTTTTTTGGGGGGGATTTTTTTTTCTCCCTTTTTCTCTCCAATTGTATCCGGCCAATTACCCCACTCTTCCGAGCCATGCTGGTCTCTGCTCCACCCCCTCTGCCAATCTGGGCAGGGCTGCAGACTACCATATGCTCCCTCCGATACTTTTGGAGTCACCAGCCGCTTCTTTTCACCTGACAGTGAGGAGTTTTGCCAGGGGGACATAGCGCATGGGAGGGTCACGCTAGTGCCCCCAGTTCCCCCTTCCCTCCGAACAGGTGCCCCGACCGACCAGAAGAGGCACTAGTGCAGTGACCAGGACACATACCCACATCAGGCATCCCACCCACAGACACGTCCAATTGTGTCTGTAGAGACGCCCAACCAAGTTGAAGGTAACACGGGGATTCGATCTTGCAATTCCCATGTTGGTAGGCAACAGAATAGACTGCTACACTACCCGGATGCCCCCACCACCTAGCTATTTGTTCAGATTTGTGGACAACACCTGGGTTAAAATTATATCTCAGGAGGTACCGCATTTCACCGACCACATTAGCTCTGTGGACACCACATCAGGTTCACCAGGGAGGATGTGGAACATGGCAGGGTAGCCTTCTCAGACTGTGAAACTGCAGTTGGTGATGGGGGACATTTGATTGTTGATGTTTACCGTAAACCAACACATACTGATCAGTACTTAAGGTTTGACTCTCATCATCCACTGGAACACAAACTAGGAGTCACCCGGACGCTGGACCACCGAGCTGACAAGGCCCCCACCGACACAGCGGCCGGGGAAGAGGAGAAACCCCACATTAAACAGGTCCTGGTTAAGTGTGGTTATCCTAACTGGGCGTTTGTCAAAGCCAGGAAGACCCCAAACAGTGCACCAGCCGATCGAAGAGAGGAGGAGGAGAGTAAACCAGTGGTGATTCTGTATGTGGTGGGAGTGTCGGAACAGTTGAGACGCGTATTTTCCAAACACCGTGTCTCCGTTGCTTTCAAACCCCAAAACACGCTGCACCAGAAGTTGGTCCACCCCAAGGATCAGGTAACCCGGCACAAACGGAGCAATATAGTGTAGCTGTTCAGCGCCAGGAGGATTCTCGTGACTTGTACATCGGGGAAACTCAACAGACACTGGCCAAGAGGATGACATAACACAGGAGAGCTAACACATCAGACCAGGACTCCACCATCTACACAGTCTACACCATCTACACAGCCTACACCATCTACAGGCCAGGACTCCACAGTCTACACCATCTACACAGTCTACACCATCTACACAGCCTACACCATCTACAGGCCAGGACTCCACAATCTACACCATCTACACAGTCTACACCATCTACAGGCCAGGACTCCACAGTCTACACCATCTACACAGTCTACACCATCTACCGACCAGGACTCCACAGTCTACACCATCTACACAGTCTACACCATCTACAGACCAGTGGCCACTCTTTCGAGGATGCACATCCTTGATAGGGAGGAACACTGGTTTGAATGGGGAGTCAAAGAGGCCATCTATGTGAAGAGGGAACTACCATCCATGAAACGGGGGGGTGGGGCATGAGAGTACATCTGTCACCATCTTACAATGCTGTGATTGCAAACATTCCCCAATCCTCTGTGAATAGTACACATGGCCACTGTAACTCTAGTTAATGGTCATAGCAATTTGCATATGAAACTGGTGGTTGGTTTGGGTCGTTATGCCACTGTATTGTTTATAAGGGTGGGGTTCCTGCAGTCACTGTATTGTTTATAAAGGTGGGGACACCTGCAGTCACTGTATTGTTTATAAGGGTAGGGACACCTGCAGTGATGGTATTGTTTATAAGGGTGGGGACACCTGCAGTCACTGTATTGTTTATAAGGGTGGGGACACCTGCAGTGACGGTATTGTTTATAAGGGTGGGGACACCTGCAGTCACTGTATTGTTTATAAGGGTGGGGACACCTGCAGTGATGGTATTGTTTATAAGGGTGGGGACACCTGCAGTCACTGTATTGTTTATAAGGGTGGGGACACCTGGAGTCACTGTGTTGTTTATAAGGGTGGGGACACCTGCAGTCACTGTATTGTTTATAAGGGTGGGGACACCTGCAGTCACTGTATTGTTTATAAGGGTGGGGACACCTGCAGTGACGGTATTGTTTATAAGGGTGGGGACACCTGGAGTCACTGTGTTGTTTATAAGGGTGGGGACACCTGCAGTGACTGTATTGTTTATAAGGGTGGGGACACCTGCAGTGACGGTATTGTTTATAAGGGTGGGGACACCTGCAGTCACTGTATTGTTTATAAGGGTGGGGACACCTGCAGTCACTGTATTGTTTATAAGGGTGGGGACACCTGCAGTGACGGTATTGTTTATAAGGGTGGGGACACCTGCAGTCACTGTATTGTTTATAAGGGTGGGGACACCTGCAGCCACTGTATTGTTTATAAGGGTGGGGACACCTGCAGCCACTGTATTGTTTATAAGGGTGGGGACACCTGCAGTCACTGTATTGTTTATAAGGGTGGGGACACCTGCAGTGACGGTATTGTTATAAGGGTGGGGACACCTGCAGCCACTGTATTGTTTATAAGGGTGGGGGACACCTGCAGTCACTGTATTGTTTATAAGGGTGGGGACACCTGCAGTGACGGTATTGTTTATAAGGGTGGGGACACCTGCAGCCACTGTATTGTTTATAAGGGTGGGGACACCTGCAGTCACTGTATTGTTTATAAGGGTGGGGACACCTGCAGTGACGGTATTGTTTATAAGGGTGGGACACCTGCAGCCACTGTATTGTTTATAAGGGTGGGGACACCTGCAGTCACTGTATTGTTTATAAGGGTGGGGACACCTGCAGTGACGGTATTGTTATAAGGGTGGGGTACCTGCAGTCAGCTGAGACTGAAGAGGTGACGTAGGAGATGATGAATGGTTTCTCCCACTAAATGTTGTGTCCAGATGAACTGATTCAACTTTCTGGGATGCTCATTTGAGCTCATGTAAAGCTGGTGGCTCCAGTTGTGTTCACAAGTCCATAGAAGAAACCATTTTTCTGTTGGTTCAGTGGTTCAGTGTGGACACCAAACTTTTTGAAAACGATTGGAAAATGTTCATGTGGAGGAAAAACTTTGTACCCCTTTTCACCATGTAACTGCATTTTCAACTCTCTCTATATTAGTATGGTCGTAGTTTTAGTGGCCACTGTTGCGTTATCTGGTGGCAAAGGTCTTCTCCCAGCTTCTTCAAATGCTACACTATGCATAAGTCCTCCCACACGATAACCATTAAAACAACCAATCACCAAAGTGTTTGTGATTTGGATGTTGGTTAAAAAGCTAGAGAAAGGATCAGAAATCACATATGTTTGCATGTAATTCTTCAGGACTGGAGCTTTAAAGTGCTAAATAAACAGAAAAGGAAAGGCTCAAGAGAGAATCTAATTAAACTGTTTGTTGAGCAAGTCTCAACCATGAGTACGGGGAAGTGAATAAGTGACAAAGTAAAGGACAGGTCAGCGATCTACCCCGTCCTCCCTTTCCTTTAGTATGCTAACCTGGTAGGCACACACGCTAAACAAAATGCCCAGACTGGAAAATCTCATTATCACTGCCAGCAGGGCCACTGTTAATGGAGGGTTTAAGAGGAGGTACTATAACATGGCCCCCAGTAACAAGGGGCCCGGTCACTATAGATGATAATTGTGTATTTAACTAGAGGCATCATGAGTCGAGGAAGGCCACATCACCTTTTCTTCCGTCAAGTGGGCCCAGATTTAACTGCAGCGCCCCTGACAGCTGTACGTTCTGCTTCTGGCAGTGACCCAAAACGAGAGGCAAGTTTTCCTTTTTCATTAAGAGAGAGGCTCCAGCCAGTAAGGAACCTGCAGGACATTACATCTTGTAGACACCAAACAGTCTCCATGACATTTCATAGCTTTAATTATCTTTAATGCAGAGATACTGAAGCGAGTTTCCAGATGAAAACATCATTTGACAAAAGCACTGTGGTGGAAAAACAAAACAAAAAATACAAAACAACACAACAGACAGGCGAAGAAAGGTTTACAGATTAACATAATTGTAAAAACAAAAATAATACAATGACAATAAAAAGCCACAATCACAAAGAATCATCTTCAAGAATTTGTTGGTACTTGATTATTGCGGCGTGTGATTCCAACAGCTGGACATGGATTTGGGATTTCTAATGAATGTTTTAAGCGAACTCCAACTTCACACACACACACAGACACACACCAGGCAGGAGAAAACAGGCCCCGTTCGTTTTTTCAAGGAGAGAAGAGCTTCACAAACCCACTGGTAATGCAGACGTAACTAGCGTATGAGGCGCCATAATGATGAACATGTTTTCTGTAATGATACTATTTTTTAAAATTTTTATTGAAGACCTTAATGCAGGCACCTCCGCCCATCTTTAAAACTTCAATTACGCGGCATTAGCATTGCACTGGCACCCAGCTACAGGCCTTACTTGAAGTAGCTGAGCTAGACGATGCGAGCTCAGTCGGTCACTCATCCTGACGAACAGCCGGGGCCCAGCTTCTACCCGTCAAGCTGCCAGCTGTTCTGTCAGAGTAGACGGCAGCTCTACGAGACGGTGTCTTCAGACGTCTCACTGGTGCAGCTGACGTGGTGGGGCTGCTGACAAGCTGCTTTAGTGTTCGTTAGCATGACGGAGGCATCGCGTCTTTCCTTTCTTAGGTGTCCACCGTGGAGACAGCTGGATGTGTGATGTGACGGTAATGACAGGCTTGCGAAAAAACGAATCCCAGTTTTGTCGTTTAGCCTCCCCAGTTAAGTCATCCCCCTTCTCATGTGTGTCCGGCTGGACTGTCATTCATGCTCAAGCCACCTGGTGTTGTGTGCCGTCCAGCCGGTGGAGCTGCTCTAGTGTCCCGTCGCCGTGCATGAAACGCTGTTTTTGTCGCCGCTGTTGCTGGATGAAGGGAACTGGTGGTGAAAACACGTTTCAGGTCATGGGAAATAATCATGCACGTTGCCAACAAGCTAAGTGCCGACCTCAGGCTAATCTGGGTCTTCTGATGCTGCGGTCCACGTAATGTCGGCAGTGGTTCGGGTAAATGTTGCCGTTTGCATGGTCCAGCTGACACTTGGCGCACAACAAAATGAATATCATGATGAATAGAAACAAAAGAAATGGGAATGATCTATTAAGTCTTCATTTTCTGCCTGTAGCTGGAACTCCGGGCCAGTGTCGGTTTATTTTCCTCCATCCTCTTACTCGGAGAGGTTGAAGTTGAAGTTTTGCGGTCTTTGCCTTCCTCCTGGACATCGGCTCCATCTTGGCTCTCTCACATAGGAATCTCTCAGTTCATTGGACACCACTGCATCACCTCATCCACCCTCCTGTCCTGCTTTCTGTTCGCTCGGGCATACCGTCTCCCTCCTCGCGCCATCCCAGGAGATTTGATTTTGGGGGCTGATAAAAAAACATTCCTCCCCGCCGTCCTGGGCCAAACAGGAGAGAAAAGTGGGCTAAGGTACACTATGTACAACCCGCCACTGTTGCTGAGAAGAGGCTTGTTTTTAGTTCACACAGGCAAAAAGCCCGCTGGTCCGAACCCTTAACAGGTATGTATGGATGCCAAACAGATTGAAGATGACTCGTGTGAACCGCTTCCAAGCTTCATCCCTCAGCAGACTGTCTGCCCGCCTGTCTGTCCCGAGGCAGAGATTAGCGGAGAACATCTGAGAAGTTGTAAATCCATAAAATAAATAAAGCGACCAACCACACAGACACAAATTGTCAGACTTGCTCGAAAACAAACAAGTCAAAAAGAAACACCAGGGGAAAAAACAAACCTAGACAGTGTTTACAAAAAAATCTAATCCAAGAATTCTGCTGAGTCTTGTTTGACAAGTACATGTAAAAAAAACTTTAAAATAAAAGACAGACCATCGCTCGTCCCTTTCATATATATATATATATATATATAAAACAAACAAACAGATGACATTGGAGTGACTCACTAACCTTTCAGATGCTGAACTTCATAATGACAAATCATCAGCCCGAAATAATCCAACATGTAATCCAACAGACTATGTGGCCCTAGCGGCACATGGCTTGAGTTATCTTTAACAGAGAAATAACATGAAATATTGAATCTGAAGATGAACAAGTGACTCAGTAGCTCCTCCTACAGAGACCAGGACGTCAGTAGCAGTGCATACACAATCCCAACAAATGATAAGTGAATATGAAAAATAAAATAATTATAATCATATATGTCCTCTTCACAAAAAATAAGACGACTTCATGGTGAAGAAGAAGAGGCGTGCTTCATACACAGGTAGTGAGTCTGGACCAGTAATGTTCCCTTTAAGAGCAATGCTGCTGCTTTACAGCTTTAGCTGACCTAGTAATAATGCACAGAACTGAGGGTCGTTGTTGGGTGCTTTGTGTTGGTGACTTTTACTCTGCATCCCTCATAATGGCCAACCCTCATGTCACCCATGCTGCGTGATGTGATCATTCAACATCTTCTCCCGTCTGCTGCCTGAAACCATCCAAGACAGCGACCCGGGACACATTTGGCACTCCCCCCCCCCCCTTTGCTAGTGTGATTTTGGGGACTCCTGGGCCAGTGTGGTACACAATGGATGCCACATGCAGACCATCATGTAGTCTCTAAACAAGATGGCTGACATCAGGCCAGAGATGTCATTTTTAGTGTCTATTCTTTTCTATCAAATAGATCCTGTTATGTTGTCTTCTGAGAAACTGCCCTGCTCTGTCCTAATAGTTAAGCAACTGAAAGGGCATTAGACCCTGTGTGAGAACTGTTTGAGGCAATGGTTCTCAGTCAGGTCCTCAGTAGTTGGCTACATTCAGCTGTGGTTCCAGGTGTAAAAACAGGTGAATGTAAAGAACTACATGCTAGAATAGAAAACCAGCAGTACTGGTGGTACCTGAGGACCTGATTGAGAACCACTGGTAAAGGGGAATGAAGAATGTTTTAGTTTGCTTGTACAGTTTCTGTGACCATCCCCCGTCCCTGCGAAGGCATGAACCCCCCCCCCCCCAATAGGTCCAGGCACATATAATAAGGCTATGAAAAATACACATAGTACAGACCATCAATATTTACACTGGCTATGGCTCCACACACACATGAACATGGAACCAGTTTTAACGCTGAACCTCACAGTATTACTAAAGAAGAAAAAAGAAAAAGGCAAACGTTTAGCGGCCTATTTTTATCTACCATCTACCAAATCTATACAGTTACCCCCTCCCTGTACGCCCCCCTACACCAGCTCCCCCCTCGTATCTTCTCTCAGCTACAGTCTGGCTGCCGGGTCAGCTGATTGTCAAGGTAGATATCGTACAGTAGCATCACACCAGCCCCCACCGACCACGCTGTTACCTCTGCAAACAACCCCCCCACACTCCAAGCGGGGTAACTACATGTATCATAAACATAATGTGTAAGTTCATTCACTACGACTACCTTTTGCTGGGATGTTGACTAACCACATTGGCTTTGTCCCTTGGTTATCAAGCTTTGTGGTGCGTAAAGTGTTGTCAGAGTGTGTGGGATTGGTGCGTCAACGGAGAGCGTTGGCTTGATGCAACGGGTAGATTGACGTGCATGGAAGGCAACGTTACTGCAACGTCAGCGGCTGTTTTGGAATGAAACTGCAGCGGTAGCCATTGTTTAAGTCCACATTTACATTTTGTCTTTACACTCTGCATTGGCACCGCAGAGTGCCGTTTTCTTAAAGAATTGCTATTCGTTAGCCACAGAACACACCCTATAAATGATCGGTAGCTGGCTGTTCCTCATTATTTTGACAGCCAGGAGAGGAAAACCTACGCTGTCCACATGAACATTAGGAATTTTTATTCCGAGCGGCTGTAAATTCAAAGACCAAAACTTGTTGTGACTTCCACAGTGGCTACAGCTTTAAATAATACTCGAGCCATAACAAACTCGTAGCCACCCATGATGAGGAATGCAAAGTTGGAGGTTTTAGGGCCAAAGTTTCCAGGTGACAGGAAGGAGGGACAGAAGTGTTCTGGAAAACCGTCGACAAAACAAAGACACAACATTCTAGACACAGCTATTCCTCAATAACATAGTACACGTGGCCATGGTAACCTGAATTAATGGTCACGGCAATTTGCATATGAACCCTGTGCTACATCGACAGCTTTGGTTGTTATTCAGCTGTGCTGTTGATAAGGTGGGGGACACCTCCAGTCTGCTAAGACTGACAAAGTCACTGAGATGAAACAATTCTCTCATTAAACCTTGTGTCCAGATGATCTGCAGAGCTTCACTGTGCTGAAGGAGAGACAGAGGGGGGGGGGGGTAAAGTGGAGGGTGAAAAGTTTAATAACATTCCAGAACATTCTGGAAAACAGTCCTCAAAAACATGGAGTTGCGTGCTCTAGAACGTTGCTTAAAAGAGTTCCAGAGGTGGGTGGCGTTGGGGGGGGCGTGGATTTCGCTGTGAATGCCGGCGCCAAGGCCCTTCAGAACTTGGTGCTGTGGCTGAAGCTGTCGGACATGATGATGTTCTTGTAGAAGTTGTCGGAGCGTGTGGAGCAGTAATCCTTGACCTTATCAATCATCTGGCTGACTGGCAGGATGGAGGAGGATGAAGAAGGGGGCTCTGGCTCTGAGGAGGAAGAGGAAAAGGGGGCGCACTTGGGGCTGGTCTGGTTGGAGTATCCTTTTCCTGCACCCAGGAAGAAGGGGAACAGAGGAAGACAGACAGTTATTTGCCTTTTCTAAGCAATTGATTTCTAAAGCTGCAGGTGAGAACGAGCCTCAAGATCAGTGTTTCTCAATCTTTTTGTGTAAATGCAGTAATTCCCCCCGGTGGCGCCGTGCTGCAGAAAGTGTTGACATCAATAATGTTCATAGTTCCTATTTTCATACTGTTATAGGCAGATCTGAGGATGAAAAACATTTATTGAAAAGAATGAGAGACAGGAGCCCACCTTCCTTTACACGTTGTTTTTGAAATCCCAAAATTCATTATACAGGCCCCCTCTCTCGACTCCCCTCAGGACCTGGACCCCCGGGGATGAGAACAACCACCGTGGCTTATCTGTGGTTAATTCTAAATTGTTTTAGGTTATTCCTGTCACAGCAAGGACCACAACTGCACAGAATAAACAACACTATGTTGTCTACCGCCGCAGTAGGATTGTTCCACACTGTCATCGCAGTTAGTGGTTTGTAGCAGAAGCTTTGTGAAGACTTCATCAGAACAGCTAGTCCATCTGAATTCATGATGGAGGGTGTAAAAAGTGCTTGTAGGAACATGTACATCAAGTGATTTATGTTCATAAATGTCAGTTTGAATTAACCTGAACTAAGTGGCTTGAACACAGCAATACAAAAGATCAAACCACACACTCACTCACACTCACACTCACCCACACACACACCTTGTCACGCTATACTGGTGAGGACCACTCATTGACTACATTCATTACCTAGCCCTTCACCCAAACCTAAACCATCATAATTACATGCCTAACCTTAACCTAACCCTGACCCTAACCTTAACCCTTACCTTAACCTTAACCATCATAACTACATGCCTAACCTTAACCCTTACCCTAACCTTAACCCTCATAACTACATGCCTAACCTTAACCCTTAGCCTAACCTTAACCATCATGACTACATGCCTAACCTTAACCTAACCCTAACCTTAACCATCAAAACTACATGCCTAACCTTAACCCTTACCCTAACCTAACCCTAATCTTAACCCTTACCCAAACCTTAACCTAATCCTAACCCAATCCTTACCTTAACCTTAACCTAGCCCTTAACCCCAACCTTAACCATCATAACTACATGTCTGACCTTAACCCTTAACCTAACACTTACCCAAACCTTAACCTAACCCAATCCTTACCCTAACCTTAACCATCATAACGACATGTCTAACCTTAACCTAGCCCTTAACCCTAACCTTAATCATCATAACTACATGCCTAACCTTAACCCTAAACCCAAGTCCTAACCCTAAAATAGGCCCTTTTCCTCATGGGGACCCATGAAATGTCCCCACAAGGTAGGTGGTTTGGCACATACACACAAACACACACATTAATGCATAATGTACTCATCAATATTTGTGTTACTGTAAAAGCCTAGAACAACACCTGGCGCCAATAGTTTGAACCTTGACAAAGCAACTTGGCTTCCATGTATTTTTTTCCTTCCAGACCAAATGATGTAACTTTCAAAAGTAGGTTTTTCCCAGAAGAAAGGGCTCATTTGAATAGCACGAACATTGAAAAATACACAAACCATGGACGCTTGTGTATTTTCATTCACTAGACACAAGGTTTTATTTTGTTAATCATTTTTACATGTCCAACACATCATTTGTGACCTTTTGTTTCAAATGAGAAAATGGAAGACGATCCAACATGGCAGTGCAAATAGTTTTTAACTCGCAGGTCTGTCTCACTCTCCAGGTCAGCATGTGGTTTACTCTGTTACGTTAAAGAGATTTGTCAGGGGCTGGAATCACCTTTAGCACCGAGAGATAGCGATGGTTTCCTAAGGTGGGAGGGAGGTGCAAAACCTCGATTTTTTTTTTTGGACCCCCCCCTTTTCTTCCCAGTTGTATCTGGCCAATTACCCCACTCTTCCGAGCTGTCCCAGTCTCTGCTCCACCCCCTCTGCTGATCCGGGGAGGGCTGCAGACTACCACATGCCTCCTCCCATACATGTGGAGTCACCAGCCGCTTCTTTTCACCTGACAGTGAGGAGTTTCACCAGGGGGACGTAGCACATGGGAGGATCACGCTATTCCCCCCAGTTACCCCTCCCCCAAAAAGGCACCCCGACTGACCAGAGAAGGCGCTAGTGCAGCAACTAGGACACATACCCACATCCGGCGTCCCACCCGCAGACACGGCCAATTATCTGTTGGGAGGCCTGACCAAGCCGGAGGTAACACGAGGATTCGAACCGGAATCCCTGTGTTAGGAGGCAACGGAATAGACCGCCACGCTACCCGGATGATCAAAACCATGATATTTAATGAAACAATTTAACAAAACAGGAAACACAATCCATCCATTATCCAAACCGCTTATCCTGCTACTGCGGTTCCCTGTTCAGTGTCGTGTTTTCTTTGTCATTTATACGTTAGTTTTAAGTTTATTTACAAGTGTAGGCCGTCCTGCGCTCTTCTACAGCGTCAGGACGTGTTAACCCTCAGAAGGGATTACTCACTTCCCTCCACCATCACGGACAACTTCCCCATCGATATTATCTGCTCACCGGCCTCGAGGTGGAAACGCTGCCCCGTCGGCACCGTAAACAGAAGAGGGGGAAACGAGGCGGGCTACATGCTAAGCTAAGTAGCGCTCCCTTCAAAGTGTCCCTCCCCAGTATCTTCATGGCTAATGTCCGGTCGTTAGCTAACAAAATGTAGGAGATAAGACTCAGGCTGTCCTCTCAGAAAAGGCTGCAGAACTGCTGTCTGCTGATGTTTACGGAGACTTGGCTCAACAGCAACATGGCGACTCGGCAGTCGAGCTAGCGGGCCGCACAGCCTTCCGTGCCGACAGGACAGCGGACTCCGGCAAGACCCGCGGAGGACGTTTGAGTATTTATGTCAGTAACTCTTGGTGCAACAATATAAAGATGGTTGAAAGGCATTGCTCTGCTGATCTCCAGCTCCTTATGATTCAGTGCAGGCCTTTTTACCTGCCCAGGGAGCTAACGGCCATTACCATCGCCGCTGTATACACCTCCCCACATGCTAATGCTAAGGTAGCACTGAAGCAGCTACAATGTGCCATCATCAGCCAACAGACCCAACACCCGGACAATGCCTTTATCATAGGTGGTGACTTAAACAGGCTAACCTGAGGGCTGTATTGCCCAAATTCCATCAGCATGTCTCCTGCCCCACTAGGGGGACAAAACACCCTGGACCATCTCTATACAAACATCAAGGACTCATACATGGCTACTGCCTGTTCCTGGTCCCAGCCTACAAACCCCTAATAAAACAGATCAAGCCAGCAGTAAAGACAATCACTGTCCGGCCAGAAGGAGCAGTCTCTGAACTCCAGGACTGTTTTGACAACACAGACTGGAGTATTTTTGCACATTCAGCTACCCATGGCTCCCATATAGATATTAATGAACTGACATCTGCCATACTAGCCTACATTAACTTTGCACTGAGAGTGTTACAACAAAAAAATCAATCTGTGCCTTTCCAAACCAGAAACCCTGGATGACCAGTGAGGTCCGGCAGCTGCTGAAAGTCCGGGATGCAGCGTTCACGTCAGGTAACTGTGAGGCCTACAGCGCAGCCAGATCCAACCTCAAAAAGGGCATCAGAACAGCTGAACATAAATATTCCCTACGAATAGAGGACCACTTTCACAATAACTCTGATCCCCGGCAAATGTGGCAAGGCATTCAGTCTATCACAGACTACAAAAGCTCCAATAGCGGTCCCGCTGTCCATGATGCCTCCCTGCCAGACAAGCTAAATCATTTCTATGCCCGCTTCGACAAGGACAATACTGACCCAGCCACAAAAATCCCCAGCCACCCAGAAAACCAGATGCTCACTCTATCAGTCGCAGAGGTCAGAGAATCACTGCACAGAGTGAACACATGGAAAGCTGCAAGACCAGACGACATACCGGGTCGGGTCTACCGGGAATGTGCTGACCAGCTGGCTGAGGTCTTCACAACTATATTTAACCTCTCACTGTCCCAATCTAAAGTCCCGGCATGCTGTAAGACCACCTCTATCATTCCTGTCTCCAAGAAACCAACATCCACATGTCTGAATGACTACCAACCCATAGCACTCACCCCCATTGCCATGAAGTGCTTTGAGAGACTGGTCCTGGCTCACATCAAAAACATTAACCCCCCCCCCCCCACATCAGTTCGTCTACCGTCCCAAAAGGTCTACTGAGGATGCCATTGCCACTGCCCTACACATTGCTCTGACCCACCTTGAACTTAACAACACATACATCCGGATGCTGTTTATAGATTACAGCTCTGCCTTCAACACTATCATCCCCGCCAAACTAACCACCAAACTCCTCTCCCTTGGCCTCAACCCCTTCCTCTGTAACTGGATCCTGGACTTCCTGACCAACAGACCTCAGTCTGTTAGGTTAGGTGACCACACCTCCTCCACCCTGACCCTCAGCACAGGTGCCCCTCAAGGCTGTGTTCTGAGCCCCCTCCTTTTCTCCCTCTTTACCCACGACTACCTGCCAACTCACCCTTCAAATGTTATAGTTAAGTTTGCAGATGACACCACAGTCATTGGCCGTATCACCAACAATGACGAGATGGCCTACAGAGACAAGATTGAGCACCTCACATCATGGTGTACTACCAGCAATCTTGTCCTTAATGTGCAGAAGACAAAGGAGCTGATTGTGGACTTCAGGAGGTCTAGAAGCTGCAGCCACTCCCCCATACACATCAATGGGGTGGAAGTGGAGCATGTTTCCAGCTTTAAATTCCTTGGAGTCCACATCAGCGAGGACCTTTCGTGGACATTAAACACCCAGGCCCTTTTGAAAAAGGCCCAACAACACCTTCATTTTCTGAGGAGGCTGAGGAGCGCCCGTCTACCCCCCAAAATTCTCACCAACTTCTACCACTGCACCATAGAGAGCATCCTGACCATCTGCATCTCAGTGTGGTACGGCAACTACACCTCAGTAGACCAGAAAGCTCTGCAGCGGGTCGTCAAGGCGGCCCAGCATATCACCGGTACCCAGCTCCCAACCATAAAAGACATTTATCACAAACGCTGCCTTCGAAGGGGTCTGAGCATCAGCAGAGATCCCACCCACCCCAACCATGGACTGTTCTCCCCCCTGCACTCTGGGAGGCGCTACAGGAGCCTCAGAGCCCGCACTACCAGGCTCAAAAACAGCTTCTTTCCCCAAGCTGTTGCCCACCTGAACCTGGCTACCCACTGAATGTCTGTAGATATTTTTAAATATTTTGTACTCTTGCTCTTTTTTAACTTATTTCCAACCTTTGGTATTCATGTGTGTATATCTTATACTGTGTTTGTCTTGCACTGTTTGGTGAAGCCACAGCCCTCATTTCATTTTTAACATGTGCCTGCACATTGTTTTTAAATGACAATAAATTGAACTGAATTGAATTGATTTGAAATGCTGGAACCTAGCCATGTTTCACAAAACAAAACTACTAAGAATACACACGACAATTTCACAAAACTGAAGGGAAAGTAATTCTTGCTGGCTATTGGACACAACCTGAGTCCATGTTGTCCATGTTTGAATAGCATCCTTTCCTGTTAATGCTATTTACTTCCACCGGAGCCTCACGGAGAGATGTGTGAACTGAGACTGAAGTCGTGGCAGAGGAGATCCAAATGATCAGAGGATGTTTAAATGACAGGAGTTATACTTGGTTTAGCTTTACTTTGAGAAAAGCAACGTGCTACCTCAAGGCAACTTGACTTCCTACTTTATCTGGTGATCTCAGAGTGATGTTGTAGACAACACCGGAAGTGGTGTTGGTAGGCCAGTAGGGGGCATTCTTCCCTCTGGTCCTAACAAAAAGAACAAATATCAAATCCCAATGCCCCACTGCAGTGACGAGGAGACTGTGCTGTAGGAGATGCCGTCCTTCGGATGAGATGTTAAACCGAGGTCCTGACTCACTGTGGTCATTAAAGATCTCATGGCACTTATCACAAACAGTAGGGGGTCCCCGGTGTCATGGCAAAACTCCCAACCTGGCTCTCTCCATCTGGCCACCTGATCACCCCCCATGTAACTGGCTCAATGACTCCTCCCTCGCCACCTCAAGCGTATGTGTGGTGAGCGTTGTGGTGCAAAATGGCTGCCGTGCATCACCCAGGTGGTGCTACACATTGGTGGTGGTTGAGGTGAGTTACCCCCTTCAATGTGAAGCGCTCTGGATGTCTAGAAAAGCGCTGTATAAATGTAATGAGTATTATTATTCAGATGAGGAAGATAATACACACCTACCTTTTACGTTTGGTTTTATTAAATTGTTCTGTGAAATGTCTTTTTAATTTCTTGGCCACCATCGTTTTCAGTGGGGCAATAGAGTAGCAGGACGGGTGGGGATACACTACACAACTTTTAAAATCCTAAAATATGGGTGTTCGG
Source organism: Lampris incognitus (assembly GCF_029633865.1). Lineage (NCBI taxonomy): Eukaryota > Metazoa > Chordata > Actinopteri > Lampriformes > Lampridae > Lampris > Lampris incognitus. The sequence goes on from NC_079225.1 coordinate 48,065,186, forward strand.
GTAGAGTAGCGGTCTATTCCATTGCCGACCAACACGGGGATCGCTGGTTTGAATCCCAGTGTTACCTCCGGCTTGGTCGGGCGTGCCTACAGACACGTGTCTGCGGGTGGGAAGCCGGATGTGGGTATGTGTCCTGGTCGGTCAGGGCACCTGCTCAGGGGGGGAGGAGGAACTGGGGTTATAGCGTGATCCTCCCACGATCCTCCCCCTGGTGAAACTCCTCACTGTCAGGTGAAAAGAAGCGGCTGGTGACTCCACATGCATGGGAGGAGGCATGTGGTAGTCTGCAGCCCTCCCCGGATCGACAGAGGGGGTGAAGCAGTAACCAGGACGGCTCAGAAAAGTCGGGTATTTGGCTGGCTACAATTAGGGAGAAAAAAAAGGGGGGGGGGGAATCCCCAAAAAAAAAAAATCCTAAAATTTTGTAAAATGAAATTGATTTGTGTAGATTGTTTATGAACAACTGTAAAGTTTGGGATCACACATTACACAGCCTGTCACCTGTAACTCAACCAAACTGAAAACAGCCTACACTTCTCGACAAGCTCCAATAAAATCAAACATGTTTAATCTGATCATCGCGTTGTCGACTGGAGTTGTATGAGAGAGATTCTCTCACACATAATGATGACAACACAGCTACCGCGGCTCTCAGATCTGAAAGTCACTGCTAAATCGGGCTTGAAAGTCATGTAGGTCTAGCACTGCATTTAGGTAGAACTGATCTAGATTAAACCAGCAGTCCAGTCATCCACAATGGGAGAACATTCTGGACGAGGATTTTATTTGTCTTATCCCCCCCCCCATGGTACTGCCACTTCAGAAACCCTGACTGTGGTTGTAGAAACGGTTGTAGATGAAAGTTACTCATCACTTCTAAACGGCCATAGCAAGTCCCTCTAGAAAAATGTTAACGCCCGCGGCTGTGCAGGCACCTCCACCACCTGTAGGTGTCACTAGGACTTCAGGAACAGATTATAAAGATCCAGTCCAATGTAAACAAGTATTATAGTGTAATATTAATGTTAACTGAACTGTAACTGTAACAGTATGTTTTTGTGGACACTCCTTGTGTGTTTTGTTACTGCACACCCAAACAAAACCCTGATCAACTGTAAAGTTGATATGGCAATAAGTTACTGAATTTTCAGTTTGTCATTGTCACTGTATCTGATAGCTGTAGCTAGCTTGCTGACTTACATGATTGTTCATTCAAATCAGGGAATTAAATGTAGCTTACTACATACAAGTGTCTTTAGTCGTATTTTCCACATTTTCACAAAACAGTTCTAATATTTTGGCCAATTTTATATTAACAAACCTGTCCCAACTGGAAAACATGATTTTCGTTCAACATGATCTTTAAGAAAGAGGTTTGAATCAGTGATTGACTACCTGCTGCTTAATAAGCCTTGAACAAACTGATGGGTAAGACATTTGATCTCTGTCTCTTCAGATCTCAATCGCTCCTCTCTCTAATCAGAACCTGCCGGTGACCTCTGACCTCGGTAAGCATTGCCCGCCGTTATCTGGATGTCTGGGTGGTATCCAATCTGCGTTCTGTTTGCCAAGTGGAGCTGCTGGTGTTGTTGGGCAGAAAATAAGTGCCATCCCCCCTCCCCCTGCCAGCCAGACAAGGCTATTTTTCATAAGACCATCAGGATGGGCTGAGCCAGGCCAAGCAAAGTGAAGCCAAGACAGGTCACAGGGTTTCATACCAGCAGCTTCATTTCTAAAAGCATATTTGGATTTCATTTTCTGCTTGAGCCCAAGATCAATTTTCAAATTGTGTGCATACCTGAATTATAAAGACGACTACAGTCACTGGTATCTGCACATTACTCCCCTTTGGTGTTCTTGGAGGCTCTCAGCTATTGTCACTAGTTAACTGAATAAATATTTTGGCCTGTGTCAGGTCAGCGAGGAGTGGGAAAATATTTGGGGGAAAAAACATACTTGTGTCGGGGTGTGCAGAAGAGAGGTGAAGAAGAGAGTGCAGGCAGGGTGGAGTGGGTGGAGAAGAGTGTCAGGAGTGATTTGTGACAGAAGGGTACCAGCAAGAGTTAAAGGGAAGGTTTACAGGATTGTTGTGAGACCAGCTATGTTGTATGGTTTGGAGACAGTGGCACTGACGAAAAGACAGGAGGAGGAGCTGGAGGTGGCGGAGGTGAAGATGATAAGATTTTCATTGGGAGTGATGAAGGAGGACAGGATTAGGAAGGAGTATATTAGAGGAACAGCTCAGGTTGGACGGTTTGGAGACAAAGCAAGAGAGACAAGATTGAGATGGTGTGGACATGTGTGGAGGAGAGATGCTGGGTATATTGGGAGAAGGATGCTGAATATGGAGCTGCCAGGGAAGAGGAGAAGAGGAAGGCCAAAGAGGAGGTTTATGGATGTGGTGAGGGAGGACATGCAGGTGGCTGGTGTGACAGAGGAAGATGCAGAGGACAGGAAGAAATGGAGATAGATGATCCGCTGTGGCGCCCCCTAACGGGAGCAGCAAGTAGCATGCCATGTCTGACACATAAAGAAGCAAGGTTTCGCCTGAACTTTTTAGGTTGATAACTCCCAAAACAACATTTTTAGGTCAGGAGTGAGCCATGATCTTTATGGAAACACATCCCTAAAAACTTACGAGAACATTTTCTCTGTAATTGCCCGATGAGTATCCTGTGCCCTAGTCAAAGCCAGCTGCCTCTCATTCTTTGGTCTATAGTGAACCTCCATTATAAAATCAGATTACAGTTATCATATATGTCCATACAGATTTATCCAGATGAGTGTCTTGCTCTATTGATCGAGTTTAGACCACTATAATGTCATGATCACATTTTTTCAAGATTATTATTTGCTCTGCTACTAGTTTTACTCAATAACCCTGGTATATCCGTTTGAACACACATAGGACCTGATTTCAAGATGAGGATCTGGCAGATGGTTGGTGATATTTATTGTTTGATTATCATAGAAATTGAATGAGAGTAGAACAGACATTGAAACGGATTGCTGTGGTCATTTGAGTAGTTCGAAAGAAAATGGCGACTGTTGTTAGTTGCCATGGTGGCAGCAGATGTCAGTGGGGCCGTAAATGTTCATACTACTCAACTGCTTGTTTGGTTGTTATTACATAATCTCACCTCAGTGGGTCCATGACTTTGAAGTAAAAAAAAAAAAGACCACAATTTGCCGCAAGTCTGCTTATACGGAAGTTCGCCCACTACAACGGTCACGGGCCCAATCCCAGTGTCCACACTCACAGATTCACAGACTTTGAGGTGCGTTCCTGCTAAATCCGTGGGGCTTCAGGGCTGTCCCACTGTCAAAATTGTCAAGTTGAGTGCTCACAGACATTTCGAGCTGTTTATGGCGACTTTCTGTAAATCCGCATTTCTGCAGACTTTGCGTGAGAGAATCCCCCCCCCCCGTTCATAGCGTTTTGATGCCAAACACAGGGTTACCAAGGGAAGCGCCGAAGCATTAAAAAAAAAAAAGGGAAAAAAGGTAGATAAACAAGCACCGAAGGACACGTGGGTGTTCAGCCTGGCCATGGTATGCCTAAATTTACAGAGAAACACTACATTAACAAGGATTTAAGATGGTACATGAAGATGCATGAAATCAGAAGAATACAAGTGTATATGCTATATTAAACACCCAGTTCATTAATCAACCATTTCTTTTAATTTTTGCTTAATGATGCCGTGACAAAAACAAGTTAATTGATTGACAGTTACCTCTGGTCCACCGTGTAAGGTAAGAGCCTGGAAAACAGTCAAATCTTCCAAAAACAAATTCTACCGGCCTTGGTCATGTGGCTAATAAAACAATCTAATTAAAACGTGTGTAATCATAGCCAAGATTCCACCTTCCAGAGTTAAATGAAACCCAGGGGATTTACTTTCTGACTAATGTTGGTATTCTTTTTCTGCTTCTGAGAAACAGCAGGAAATCTGAGGTAGACAGATTAGGGAAGATTAGATAGAGTAGAGAAATATATGAAGCTAAAACTAGAGAGTTCTGGAATGATTCTGTCATAAGTTAGCAAAGACAACAGATTGGTCAAGAGCTGAGCTCTTAGCCCATGTGTGATCAACAGTATTCTCATTTTTATTATTAGTGAGCGAGTTGGGAGCCAGCACACCGTTGTGAATTATTATTAGTGATTGAGTTGGGAGCTAGCACACTGTTGTGAATTATTATTAGTGAGCAAGCTGGGAGCTAGCACTCTGTTGTGAATTATTATTAGCGAGTGAGCTGGGAGCTAGCACACCGTTGTGAATTATTATTAGCGAGCAAGCTGGGAGCTAGCACACCGTTGTGAATTATTATTAGCGAGTGAGCTGGGAGCTAGCACACCGTTGTGAATTATTATTAGTGAGCAAGCTGGGAGCTAGCACACCGTTGTGAATTATTATTAGCGAGTGAGCTGGGAGCTAGCACACCGTTGTGAATTATTATTAGCGAGCAAGCTGGGAGCTAGCACACCATTGTGTACTAAAATGGTGAATAAGTTTATTAATAAGTAAATAAGTTGATTAAAATATGCTATGTTTAACAATTATATTTACGTTGAGAGATTAAATGAATCCCTGGTAGCTTTAGAAAGCACATTTTGATGGGTTGTGCATGGACCAGACTCTGTGTCTAGCACACTTTCTGGGAAATTTTGAGTCCCTAGGCATTGACAACACCAGGGGGTTGTTAAGTTTAATTATTAAAGTTAAAAAGATTAAAATGAAAGTTAAAAGCAAGCAGGGCAGCAGGCAAACAACCCATCAGCTGGGAACCGATAGTGTGAAGGAAGGGTCACGATGACCTGGAGATGGGATATCAAGTGAGGGTTCTGTCAAATATGGGCAAAATCAATTTTCACCCATTTCACAATTAGATATTTCCCCTTAAACCCTTCAGTGTACTCTCAATTCAATATTTACAACTTCCAATTCTAGGAAATGCGTTAATATTCTTAAAAACTAAAATTCCCGTGAGCTGTGGCATGCAGTTTGATACAAATCAGCACCATAGTTGTAGTGCTGGTTTGCAAACTAGGGTCGTATAAAGATTTATCTACAGAATATATCAAATATTTACTGCAGCTGAAACTTAAATTACATTGTGTTTAGGTGGTTTATTTGAAAAAAAAAATACAAATATTGATTTATTTAGGATTTTTTAGCAAGTACTGTAGAAACGCGTTTTGGGATTGTTCAGTGTCAGAAACATTGCATTCCAACAACTTTCTGGCGAGACCCGAAAGAATCTTCATAATAACTAACAGATTAAATATCATATACATTCACTGACCGAAGATTATGAAAATAAAATGCACATTTCCTGCTAGAAGTGTTATCAAAACACATTTTAATGCTGAAATGACCTTAAAATATTGTATTTTCCACTGAGAATAAAAGGAATGTTAGCTGTTTTTTCCCCCCGCAGACAGAAACTTGACAGTCACGTGACGTAGATGCAGGCTCAACCAACATTGACTATAAGTAGAAACATTGACGTGAAACATATTTTTGGTTCAGAAAGATCAATATTTTAACCGTCAAGATTCTCTACCCCCCATCCGTTCCCAGCTGTTACTTTGTTTGTCTGTTGACTTTAACTTTTAACTTTAATAACTAATGACTTAACCCATTGGTGGATTTTATTCGATCATCGGCTCCTGCACTGACTTGATTGCACTGAAAGCTGAATTCAGTAGTGCTGGGGCTATGTGTGGCTTGTTTCTAGCCTGTGGCTAAGCTAACCGAACAATTATGCCAACTTTGCCCTATGAGGACTGTGTGCTGCTGAAGAAAGCAAATAGAAAGATCGCTGACCTTGAAGTGGATGTTTGACAGCTTTCTGATGAACTCCATAAAAAAGACTTTCTTTTGACCACCTTCATGGACGTGGCATCTGGGCAGTCTAAACGGATTGCCTCTCTCAGTGCAACCATCCAGGACACAGTTCTGAAGGACCACTCCACTTGTCCACAGCTTTCCTCCTGCTCGACAGCTAATCACCAGTCGTCCTGGGCCGAAGTGGTGGTCTGCGGTTGCAACAGAGGCTCAGATGGGGCTGCCTCCCCCCTCACCTAGGCCTCTCCAACCACTATGCAACCCTGTCTGACGACACTCTGGTCCGCCCAGCTGATGTTCCTGCAACTCCGACGCATCTCGATCGGGGCCCTTCTGCAAAAATGGCGCCTGCCGACACTGCAGCTACCCCGTTGGTGGCTAGTGGTGTTTAGGTGGCTTACCATCCCACTACGAAGCCAAAATAACAGCCCTCATTCCAGGTAATGACCTCCTCTTCCCGAGATGCTCTCTGTCTTCTGTGTCCTGAGACGGCAGAGAAAATCATTCTTAGAGCTGATGTTGTTGCCTCGTCAAAATACTTGTTTGCTCGCACACCACATCCCCAGTCGGCGATTTCAACACAGTGTGGATGGATCGTGTACTCTCTTGCTATGAGAGCCCACAGCCGACATCTCCTTGTCCCCCTTTCCCCCAGCTACATTAATAGTTGGGGATTCCATAATCAGGAACATCCGTTTTCTCAATGCAGCCACTCGCTGTTTCCCTGGAGCCACAGTCCCTAATATGCTGAATAAGCTCGTGGGGTTGATCCGCTCAGTCCCGTCCTCCACCAGGTGAGTGACCGTTCATATGGGGACAAACGATGCAGCTCGTCAACAGTCTGAATGAACCAAAATGGATTTTATTGACCTTTTGAGCTTTTTAAGTACTTGTGGAAAGTCTGTTATTTCAGGTCCTATTCTGACACTGGCCTGTGGAGCAGGGTCTTTCAGCAGAATCTTCAGTCTGCACACGTGGCTCATCTCCGCCTGCAGAGCTCAGAATATTGTTTTTATTGACAGTTTTAATTTCAATTGGGATCGTCTCTCCTTCGAAACTGACGGAGTCCACCCAAATAGGCTGGTTAGCTGGATGCTAGCGGCCAACATGCAGTACGCCGTACAGTCCTCTCCACGTGACTGACTGTTTACATCCTATGCTTCCCTCCCGGAGCCTCCACTTCCGCTTGTGGTGGCACCCAACAGTACTGTTCGGCCCACTGGCTCCCTCTACTGGCATCAATCCTCTCACAGTGAGTTTTCCCCATACAGATTATTATTAGGCACCATGCCTCTCATCGACACGATGTATCTAATAGTAGAAACAACTGTAACAATTATCTGCAATTTGTGTCCTATTTGCTGTACTCCCTTTGGTTTTAACTCTGCTTTGACACCAAACAATTGTGGCCTCTTGAATGTGAGATCTCTGAGTAATAAATCCTTTATCATCTGGACATTTTTATGATTACTTAGACATGGCTGTCCCCAGGGGATACTGTTCCCCTGATTAAGGCTAGCTCCCCTGATTTTACATATTTTTATATTCCCAGGCTCTCTGGAAGGGGGGGTGGCCTAGCTGTTTTTTTATAAGTTAGGTCTTAAGTGCCATCCTGTTACTTTTGGTAATTTTTTATCTCCTTTGAGGTTTTATGTTTTTTAATCATTGTTCCTCCCCCTGTACTCTGCATTTTAATCTATAGCCCCCCAATTCAGTTAGTTTTATTTAAGTTATCTGATCTTCTATCGTCATGCCAAAACATGACGGGGTGCTTATTCTTGGTGATTTTAATATTCATGTGTTGTCCTTCCCATTCCCTGACTTCACATTTTTTGGATCTTATAGACTCTTTTAACCTCATTGTCTGTTAAAGGGGCCACACATTTCAAGTCACATTTTAGACCTCGTACTCGAATTTTGCTTCTCTCTTGAGTGTCTTAATCTGGTGGATATACTTGTAACTGACCATAAAGCTTTCGTTTTCAAAGTTCCACTACAGCTCGCTATTCCTAGTCACTATCCTAAAACATGATCTCGCATTCTCAACGCTGGCTCTGAAGTTAAATTCTGTGATGCTTTTAATTCATCATCCTTCAATCCCCGGTATCCCCCCTCAATCCAGATGCACTGTTAAATTTTTTCAATGATCAGTGCCTATCCATCCCGACCAAATTGCACCATTTAAAACTATGAAACAAAAATCAAATACCCCCCCCCCCCGGCTGAACGATCACACTCATGCCCTTAGAAGACTCAGTAGAAAATGAGAACGACAATGGATGGTAAACAAATCCAGATTAGCACATAACACCCTTAAATACCAAATTTTAATTTACCAGAAGGCAGTTAAAGATGCGAGATCAATGTACTTCTCTGAACTGATAAAGAAATAACCACAATCCTAAAGTTTTTTAGGGTAATTAATTCTGTCATTAATGGTCCCTCCACTTCTTTATTTGAACCTGATGTTGTCCGAAAAAAATCCTCTCTCATTTTTTTAAATAAGATGAAGAATATCAGGCCCCAAATTCAGCCTGGCCCATCCATTCGTTCCATTCCCCATGTTAATTCTGGCTCTTTTACCCAGTTTTAAACAATTACAATTTCAGTGTTAGAGAGTACAGTCTCCAATATGAACTCCTCCTGCATCTTAGACATCATTCCCACTAAGTTCCTCAAAGAGGTATTTTCAACTGTTAGCCCCATTATTCTGTAAATTCTTAATAATTCTCTGGCCTCTGATTCTTTTCCAGACAGTTTTAAGCATGCTATTGTTCACTCATTGCTGAATAAACCTTTAGATCCCCTGCCCTTAAGTAACTACAGACCAATCGCCAAATTGTCTTTTTTATCTAAGGTTCTGGAGAGAGTAATTTCATCTCAATTGATTTCTTTCTTCTTCTTTTTTTTTCTTGGACTCTTACTAAATGGCTTGAATCCAAACTTGATGGGGCTTTCACTAGAATGCTGCGTGCTGCACTAAATGTATCCTGAAAGAAGCGTCTCTATGGCAACATACCCGCTATCTCGAACACTATCTGAGAATAAGGGGTTTGATTTGCTGGTCATTGCTGGAGCAGCAAGGAAGAACCTGCAAGCGACACTGCTTTGGTCACCCAAACGTGTCTTTCCACGTTTGGGAAGACCTGCTATGCAGGATAGAGATGGGTGGCGTGAGAGGGTCAGAGCCATCCGAGGATACTCAACCTGATGATGATGAAGATGATTTCTTTTATGAACACTAATAGTGTTTTTAACAGTTTCCAGTCTGGTTTTAGACCACGTCATAGTACCGAGACAGCTCCAGTTAAGGTCACTAATGACCTACTGCTGACTGCAAACAGAGGTGACTGCTCGATTTTAGCTCTTTTTGGCTTAAGTGCTGCCTTTTTCACAGTCGATCAAAGCATCCTCTTACATCGCTTAGAGACTTGGGTTGGCTTCAAGGGCTAAGCTCATGGTTTATCATGCTATTACCTCACCAACAGAACTTTTTCAGGGTAACTCTACTTCCTTGATGGCCCAGTTGAGTTGTGGTGTCCCTCAAGGCTCATTTCTTGGCCCCCTTATGTTTGCAATAGACATGCTGCCCCTTGGCCAGGTCATTCAAAATCATGATGTGTTTTACCATTTTTCTGCTGACGACACTCAGTTATACACAGAGGTGTAAAAACCAGGTCCAGAAAGTAAAAGTCCAAATCATGTATTTGCTCCACTCATGCACTACACCAGCAGATTCTAGTCAACAGCACTCCTCAACTAGGTAGGGAAAACTAGTTAATGAAATCAGCTGGTTTAGTAACATGGTTGGAGCAAATACACGGTCTAGACATTTACTTTCTGGACCTGGTTTTTACACCTCTGGTTATACATGCCCCTAAAACACACAGATCCTAGCACCCTTGCAAATCTTACAACTTGCCTCTCTGACATAAAATCCTAAACATGCTGTTCATTTATGTTTTCTTTAGTTCAAGCTACTACTACTTTCGGCTGCTCCCATTAGGGGTCGCCACAGCGGATCATCCGTTTCCATTTCTTCTGCGTCCAACTTGAGCGGGCCCTCTAATATAATCGTTCCTAATCCTGTCCTTCTTTGTCACTCCCAGTGAAAATCTTATCATCTTCAACACTGCCACCTCCAGCTCCGCCTCCTGTCTTTTCGTCAGCGCCGCTGTCTCCAAACCATATAACATAGCTGGTCTCACAACCATCCTGTAAACCTTCCCTTTAACTCTTGTTGGTACCCGTCTGTCACAAATCACTCCTGACACTCTTCTCCACCCACTCCACCCTGCCTGCACTCTCTTCTGCACTCCCCGTTACTTTGGACAGTTGACCCCAAGTATTTAAACTTATATGCCTTCGTCACCTCCACTCCTTGCATCCTGACCATTCCATTGTCCTCCCTCTCATTCATGCATAGGAATTCTGTCTTGCTCCTACTGACTTTCATTCCTCTTCTCTCCAGTGCATACCTCCACCTCTCCAGGCTCTCCTCAACCTGCACCCCACTCTCGCTACAGATCACAATGTCATCTGTGAACATCATCGTCCATGGAGACTCCTGCCTGATCTTGTCCATCAACCGGTCCATCACCATTGCAAACAAGAAAGGGCTCAGAGCCGATGCTTGATGTAATCCCACCTCCACCTTGAACCCATCTGTCATTCCATTCACCATTGTCACACTTCCCTCATACATATCCTGCACCACTCCTACATACTTCTCTGCAACTCCCGACTTTCTCATACAATACCACACCTCCTGTCATATGCTTTCTCTAAAGCCACAAAGAAACTCCTTCTGGCCCTCTCTATACTTCTCCATCAACATTCTCAAAGCAAACATCATATCTGTGGTGCTCTTTCATGGCATGAAACCATACTGCTGCTCGCTGATCGTCACCTCTCCTCTTAACCTAGCTTCTATTACTCTTTCCCATATCTTCATGCTGTGGCTGATCAACTTTACACCTCTGTAGTTGTTACAGTTCTGCACATCACCCTTGTTCTTGAAAATCGGTACCAGTATGCTTCTTCTCCACTCCTCAGGCATCCTCTCACTTTCCAAGATTGTGTTAAACAATTTAATTAAAAACCCCACTGCCATCTCTCCTAAACATCTCCATAGCTCCACAGGTATGCAATCAGGACCAACTGCCTTTCCACTCTTCATAGCTGCCCTCACTTCCTCCTTGCTAATCCACTGAACTTCCTGATTCACTATCCCCACATCATCCAACCTTCTCTCTCTCTCATTTTCTTCATTCATCAGCCCCTCAAAGTATTCCTTCCACCTTCTCAGCACACTGCAATTTCTATCCTTGATCGCCCTAATTTGTACAAGTCCTTTTCTCCTTCCCTAGTGTCTAACCTCTCATATACCTTTTCCTGTGCCTTTGCCACCTCTCTCTTTGCTTTACGCTGCGTCTTCTTGTACCGTCTACTTTCTCCATCTCTCTGACTATCCCACTTCGTCTTTGCCAACCTCTTCCTCTGTATACACTACCGTTCAAAAGTTTGGGATCACCCAAACAATTTTGTGTTTTCCATGAAAAGTCACACTTATTCACCACCATATGTTGTGAAATGAATAGAAAATAGAGTCAAGACATTGACAAGGTTAGAAATAATGATTTGTATTTGAAATAAGATTTTTTTTACATCAAACTTTGCTTTCGTCAAAGAATCCTCCATTTGCAGCAATTACAGCATTGCAGACCTTTGGCATTCTAGCTGTTAATTTGTTGAGGTAATCTGGAGAAATTGCACCCCACGCTTCCAGAAGCAGCTCCCACAAGTTGGATTGGTTGGATGGGCACTTCTTTGAGCAGATTGAGTTTCTGGAGCATCACATTTGTGGGGTCAATTAAACGCTCAAAATGGCCAGAAAAAGAGAACTTTCATCTGAAACTCGACAGTCTATTCTTGTTCTTAGAAATGAAGGCTATTCCATGCGAGAAATTGCTAAGAAATTGAAGATTTCCTACACCGGTGTGTACTACTCCCTTCAGAGGACAGCACAAACAGGCTCTAACCAGAGTAGAAAAAGAAGTGGGAGGCCGCGTTGCACAACTGAGCAAGAAGATAAGTACATTAGAGTCTCTAGTTTGAGAAACAGACGCCTCACAGGTCCCCAACTGGCATCTTCATTAAATAGTACCTGTTAGAGCCTGTTTGTGCTGTCCTCTGAAGGGAGTAGTACACACCGGTGTAGGAAATCTGCAATTTCTTAGCAATTTCTCGCATGGAATAGCCTTCATTTCTAAGAACAAGAATAGACTGTCGAGTTTCAGATGAAAGTTCTCTTTTTCTGGCCATTTTGAGCGTTTAATTGACCCCACAAATGTGATGCTCCAGAAACTCAATCTGCTCAAAGAAGTGCCCATCCAACCAATCCAACTTGTGGGAGCTGCTTCTGGAAGCGTGGGGTGCAATTTCTCCAGATTACCTCAACAAATTAACAGCTAGAATGCCAAAGGTCTGCAATGCTGTAATTGCTGCAAATGGAGGATTCTTTAACGAAAGCAAAGTTTGATGTAAAAAAAATCTTATTTCAAATAAAAATCATTATTTCTAACCTTGTCAATGTCTTGACTCTATTTTCTATTCATTTCACAACATATGGTGGTGAATAAGTGTGACTTTTCATGGAAAACACGAAATTGTTTGGGTGATCCCAAACTTTTGAACGGTAGTGTACTTTGCTGTACTTCCTTTTCTTTAGCTCAAGCTAATCTCCAAAATTAGGTCATTTTTATCAATTGCCGATCTGCAAAAAGTTGTACATGCTTTTACCTATTCTCAGCTTGACTATTGTAACGCACTTTACTTGGGTATCAGCAAAGGCTCCTCTACCATCTGCAGTTGGTACAAAACACTGCTGCTCGACTCATTACCAGGACAAAGAGGCATGATCATATCACTCCTGTGTTTGCCTCCCTACACTGGCTCTCTGTTATATTTCAAATTGATTTTAAAATTGTATTGTTCACTTTTAAGGCCTTAAATGGTCTTGCTGCTACATACACTTGTGAGTTACTTACCTGGTATACACCCTCTCGGCCATCAAGATCCGCAGATGGAGCTTTGCTGGTTATTCCCAGATCTTAGTTTGTCAAAAAGGGTGATCAGGCTTTTGCTGTTAGAGCCCCCACACTATGGCACTCTCTTCCTATTGAATTAAAACAAACCAAGTCTGTAGCTTCTTTTAATCTCATCTTAAAACTTTTTTCGTTTTGTTTTGTGAAAGCGTTTACAAATGTTTGGTATTTGTTTTTAGTTATACTGTTATTTGGTCTTATTCTTATTTTGCCTTGTCTGCTTTTATTTCTTTGTAAAGCACTTTGTAACATTGTTTTAGAAAAGTGCTGTATAAATAAAGTTATTAATGAATTCGTGGTTTGCAGAAACACAAAATGCCAACATTTTAATCTGGTGACTGAGTTGCTCCCGTCTTAAGTCGAAGAAAATCTCCCAATTGAAATGTTTTGGTTTAAATGTCATTCGGTCCAGCATGAAAAAAGTCTCGAGAAATAATCCCCCCCCCACCACCTTTAAAATGCATGGGTTTAAGTTTAATTCTGTGTAGCATGAAAAAAGTTGGAACAATCGTGCTCTGGGACACAATTCAGTATATTAATTTTCATGACTATGAGCATGAAGAAGCATGATACCAGGTTGCCTTTCCCCAGCTTAGTCCAGACACCCTACGGAGGAAACTAATTTCAGCCGAAGAAAGTGCAGCCAAAACAGGAGGGCATGTGCATGGCTGACTTGGATTGGGCAGCGGCAGAGAGCGAGAAAGTTGAATGAAGAGAGGGCGCGAACAAAAACTTTTTAAAAGGTTTTGAATCACCGCAATGAGATGCTCTTCATAATACACTCGTAACTGCCCAAAATATTTTAGGCTGATAAGGTCCAGTAGTTTGCGAGATTAGCCACAGACACGCACATGCACAACCAAATGCATAATCCCCTCCAGGCTGCCACCTGGTGGAGATAGTAAAATTGTGATGATTTCAGTGAACATGCTTCATTCCTCTCCCTAACTTGCAAAGTGGTGTTGATCATTTCTTCACGGAGCTCTGAGAAAAACAGAAAGCAATCTGGTTGTCTTTGCAGCAGCAGTGCAAACAATAATGCCACCTGGAAACGCTGGCGGGGGGAGGGGGGTTGAAAAGTTGTCTATTGCCACTTTAATGCAAGACTGTCCTATGACAGAACAGTCACACGGTTGATTCCAGTAATAATCACCACGTGTCCATCAAAATGCCTTAAATGTATATGCATGCTTGTGTAAAAGAACCCAGAACTTAGATGAGATCACTGGTAATGTTTTGATCCCTGCAGGAACTACAAAATATATCATGTTTGGGATGAACATAATTACATGTGCCATGGACAATAAAAGATGTGTATACATTCATACTGGTCAAGGATACACAAGTACTAACACATATACACACAAATATACTGCAGTTGACAGCGAAGTGGCGCAGTGCAAGCGTTGTGCAGTGTGTGAACTGATGGGTGCAACACACAAAAGCCTCCCATACAAACTGCACATTCAGCGACAAAGCATCCCAGTGCCTCCGCAATGAAGGGAACCCAGTGACCGTCTCACTGACTTACCGTCAACTCCCAACTTTGGATTATGTAATTCATCAGTCTGTGGTTGAGACATTGTCTTATTTCTTTATACTCCTTGTTTTTGTGGGGTGTGTCAGCGAGTCAGTGAAACAAGCTTATTTCTTTACCATAGCTTTGTGAAATGAGTATCATTGCACTTCCACAGAGAAGAAGAAAAAGAGTTCTGCCGCCTTCCCTCACAGACGCTGGGAAATATGTTCTCTGGAATGAACTGCAGTTTTTGGCTTTGATTTTGAATTTATTTAAATTATCACACATTTGAAAATGAATTTCATTAAATAGAGATCGAGGTGCAGCTTTCGAAAAGCCACACAATTCAAAACAACTGAGGTGTACGTGTCTTGTCGTTCACGTGACAAAGCCCTGTGTTGATTTGCTGGTTTGCAGAGTTTCTGCATAAATAATGCCAGCTAAATATACACTACACATGTTGGCCTCCCATCTCCTGCATGGGGATGCTCATGTTGTTTTCTTAAGAAAATGATAAAAAAAACAAAAACAACAACATTTAGATAAGAAATTCCTGCATGATTTGAGATTGACAGCTCTAAAATAGAGATGCTGGTAAGGCTCGTTTCCCTGTCAGCCTCTGAGTACTGAAGTGGGAATATGAAAGAATACAAACACCAAGATTAGAACAGCTGGTAATGCTGGTGTTTAAAGATTATGAATCCCATCTCATCTCATCTTCAGCTGCTTCTCCGGGGTTGGGTTGCGGTGGCAGCAAGCTAAGTAGGGCACTCCAGACGTCCCTCTCCCCAGCAACGCCCTCCAGCTCCTCCTGGGGGATCCCAAGGTGTTCCCAGGCCAGAGTGGACATGTAGTCCCTCCAGCGAGTTCTGGGTCTACCCCGGGGTCTCCTCCCAGTTGTTCGTGCCCGGAAAACCTCCAAAGGAAGGCACCCAGGAGGCATCCTGATCAGATGCCCGAACCACCTCAACTGGCTCCTTTCGACACGAAGGAGCAGCGGCTATACTCCGAGCTCCCTCTGGCTGTCAGAGCTCCTCACCCTATCTCTAAGGCTGAGCCCAGACACCCTACGGAGGACACTCATTTAAGCTGCTTGTATCCACCATCTCACCCTTTCAGTCACTACCCAAAGCTCATGAGCATAGGTGAGGGTTGGAACCAAGACGGACTG
The DNA here is from genome assembly GCF_029633865.1 of Lampris incognitus. NCBI lineage: Eukaryota > Metazoa > Chordata > Actinopteri > Lampriformes > Lampridae > Lampris > Lampris incognitus. The sequence goes on from NC_079225.1 coordinate 48,080,834, forward strand.
GTAAATTGAGTTTTGCCTTCTGGCTCAGCTCCCTCTTCACCACAACGGTCCAGTACAACATCAACATTACTGCTGATGCTGCACCAATCCGCCTGTCATCTCCCGCTCCATCCACCCTCACTCGTGAACAAGACCCCGAGATACTTGAATCTCAGGGATCCTTTGAAAATGAATGAGAGTCAGCAGTGCTGTTGTGTTAGCTGATGTTGTACTACCATCTGTCAGTAAAGTCTTCTACCAGGTTGTTCGGCCATATCTGCTTGTTAGACACAAGCATTTTTCATTTGGCTGCAGTGTAAAGACGTAAATGCTAAGCACTGTATCCTTTTCCCATTCGAGATAAGAAATTCCAAAAAAAAAAAAAAAACCTCACGAGTTAGATGTTCATGGATTAGGTTTTTTTCATGAATGTATCAGCGATTGAACCTGTCAAAAAGGACATTGGTTCGCACTTCCATCTTCAGGATTGTAGCTTTAAAATTAACGCGTTTCTGAAAAAATCAGTGCACAGCTCGACATTCAATCATCCCGTTGTGGGACGTTTGAAATGGTTTTCCATTAAGGCTTTGTGTTTACTCATAAAGGAGACGCATAAAACAGGAAGGCAGTTGTTTCCCAGACAGATCTGATCTAATGACTCAAGCTGTAATGTTGTGTTAACTGGCTGAGACACGCACTGAAAATTTGCAGACACCCAGGCAGGCAGGCAGACGGATGGATAGAATAAAGAGAGAGATAGAGGTACGGAGTGAGACTCCTTTTTTCTCTGTGGGAGCTCATTACATGACGCTGTAATATTTGGACCCTATCAAGTTGTTGGATCAAAACATTTGGCGTCATGTTCAGGTGCGCTCCATGCCGATATTACCCTCAACATGTGGTGTTAATCAAACGTGAGCACACACTCGTTATTACATCGATTATTAAATCTAATGCAAACCACAGCATTAGCCGGGTAGTACTTTGTTCTATGCATAAAAAAAGAAAAATCTCAGCAGATGTTAGCTTGGATGTTTTTTTTTTTTGAAGGGCGTGCTTGTTTTTGTTGTCAGGAGTAGTCTGGATGGGTGGTGTTAGTTTTAGTCTCTGTGCCAATAGAGGAAATATCAAAACATCTCCTGCTCAAGAGTCTCAGGGAGTGAAAGAAGATAGCGTGACCTTTTTGCATCACAGCGACCAGCACATCACAACACACAGGTCCAAAGTTGCTTTCCCAAAAATATATGCAACCAAAATTAATCAAAGATTCTCTATATCAATAATAAACACCCCCCCCCAGAAATTTCATCAACATTTCATGTTGATGTCCCACCACTGATTAAACCAGTGTTTTTTTTAGAGATTTGTGGTTGTTCAGGAGATAATAAGGTTATGTTCAACTTTGAGAGACTTGTTTTTTGTTTTTTTTTGGGAAACACAAAGCGGACCTCACTGTGTTGAAAGCAGGAAGTCAATTAGCCAATCAGCTTTACCTCCGCTGGACCGCCACTGTAGTTGGACGAGCTCTCTACACACCAGACACAGATATGAAACAGCAGATGAGAGAACATGTCATTTTCCTCTGTGACTGAGACAAGAGTTAAGCCTGCTTCTTACATCACTTGAACCACTGTCATCTTCACAGGAAGCCCAGCTATCAGGTAGACAGTACAGGGATGGTTATAGTCCATTTAATTAATCAATTTAATTCAACAGATGCTTTTATCCAATGCATCTTACAAGAGTGGGCAAGTAGCAGATGGATGTAGACGTGATCCACTGGCATCCTAAACCTCCACACTGTGATCATATCATGGTAATATAGTATGCAGTAGTGGCTGTAATATTACATTTGATATCGCATTTGTGAAATGTTAATCATACCAGACTAGCACTATGGACACATCATATCATACTTGTGCTGTGCTGAAGGCAACTGGGAAGCTCCCAGTTGCCTTCAGCAGAAAACTGGCATTTTACTGGCAGCTCCCAGTTCCTTTTTACAGTTTACTGGCAGGTGTGTCAACACAAGCCTGTGTGTTGCAGTAGCAAACATACATGTAAATACAGGTTGCACCATGGCTGACTGGTTTTCCTCAACTGAATATCAAAATGTGAAAATTTCCAAAGTGAAACTGAAGGGATTTAGTTCCCGTTTGTTACCATTTCAAGGTCAACTTTAGTTTCAACTTTTTAAAAATTATATTTATTAGCGGTAGGTTGCATGTAAACATGTCCATGTGAAGTTACTGTTACCATAATTAACATTAACAGGGAAGAGTTACCAGACCACAAATGTAGCTACAAGCTGCAAGAGAAGTCTGCTTTGTTTTGCTCTGAGATGAACGTGTGTGTGTGTGTGTGTCTTGTCTCACCTGTGTTGCTGTGGCGTTTGTTGAAGGGGTTGAGTGTGGCTTTGGCCTTGGAGGTCCAGTGGCTGGTACTGGATCCAAAGGAGCTGGAGGAGAGGGACTTGCCCAGGTTGTCTGAGCTCACCTTCTTGGTGTTGTTGGTGGCTGTTTTACTCCAGTCTGAAATAACAGATGGACAACACGTCAGTCTGTACAGTCTGTCCACAAGCTGACAGAGAGAGAGGCAAGCAATTCGGGACTGGACCTGCAGCAGAAAGTCTCCTTGAAGGAACAGTCAATGTAAAGTAAAAACATACAGACAGACAGATAGATAGATACCCGAGTTGTCTGCCAGTCTGAAGCGGCCACAGCAGAGGTATCTCCTCCACTGTTTCTGGACATTTTCTTTCAGGGCACAGTGGAAGATAAAGATGAACAGACCTGAGATATATAAATGGATAGAAAGATAGACAGAGAGAGAGAGGAAAGAAAGTAAAAGTCAACTTAAAAAGTAAACTATGTGACTAACTAAAATGACCCCCATATTTACCAAATGACCAATTAAATAATTGAGCTAATGATATGTTACCTTGTAGAGAATTGAAGATGGAAAAGAGGTATATGAAGGCCAGGTTGACCGGTCCCCACGCAAACAGTGCAAAGCCCCACGTCATTCCCAGCAGGAAGGTGAGGCTGATGACGCTCCGGAGGTTCCGTAACACCTGAAACAAAACCACCGAAGACTGAATCACAACCACAGAAGACTGAATCACGACCACAGAAGACTGAATCACAACCACAGAAGACTGAATCACGACCACAGAAGACTGAATCACAACCACATAAGACTCAATTACGACCACAGAAGACTGAATCACGACCACAGAAGACTGAATCACAACCACAGAAGACTGAATCACGACCACAGAAGACTCAGTTACGACCACAGAAGACTGAATCACGACCACAGAAGACTCAATTACGACCACATAAGACTGAATCACGACCACAGAAGACTGAATCACGACCACAGAAGACTGAATCACGACCACAGAAGACTCAATTACGACCACAGAAGACTGAATCACGACCAGAGAAGACTGAATCACGACCACAGAAGACTGAATCACGACCACAGAAGACTCAATCACAACCACAGAAGACTCAAATCACGACCACAGAAGAAGACTGAATCACAACCACAAAAGAAGACTGAATCACAACCACAAAAGAAGACTGAATCACAACCGCAGAATACAATCACAACCGCAGAAGACTCAATCACAACCACAGAAGACTCAATCACAACCACAGAAGACTCAATCAAAACCAAAGAAGACTCAATCACAACCACAGAAGACTCAATCACAACCGCAGAAGACTCAATCAAAACCACAGAAGACTCAATCATAACCACAGAAGACTCAATCACAACCACAGAAGACTCAATCACAACCGCAGAAGACTCAATCACAACCGCAGAAGACTCAATCATAACCACAGAAGACTCAATCAAAACCGCAGAAGACTCAATCACAACCACAGAAGACTCAATCACAACCACGGAAGACTCAATCACAACCACAGAAGACTCAATCACAACCACAGAAGAAGACTCAATCACAACCACAAAAGAAGACTCAATCACAACCACAAAAGATTGAATCACAACTGCAGAAGACTCAATCACAACCGCAGAAGACTCAATCACAACCGCAGAAGACTGAATCACAACCACAAAAGAAGACTGAATCACAACCACAGAAGAAGATTGAAACACAACTGCAGAAGATTGAATCACAACTGCAGAAGACTGAATCACTACCACAGAAGACTGAATCATAACCACGGAAGACTCAATCACAACCACAGAAGAAGACTGAATCACAACCACGGAAGACTGAATCACAACCACAGAAGACTGAATCACAACCACGGAAGACTGAATCACAACCACAGAAGACAATCACAACCACGGAAGACTGAATCACAACCACAGAAGACTCAATCACAGCCACAGAAGAAGACTGAATCACAACCACAAAAGAAGACTGAATCACAACCGCAGAAGATTGAATCACAACTGCAGAAGACTCAATCACAACCGCAGAGGACTCAATCACAACCACAGAGGATAGAATCACAACCGCAGAAGATTGAATCACAACTGCAGAAGACTGAATCACAACCGCAGAAGACTGAATCACAACCACAGAAGACGACAATCAAAACCACAGAAAAGGACCGAGGGTACTTCTTAAGACACATAGTTGCTGCATTGGCTGCTGGATCATATAGCAACGTCGCCGCCATATTGGAACGGGCAAGACTGGCCTGTAAACAAGTTCAAGTAAACGGGGGAGCTGCGGTTGTTCTGGATAAAAAGCACTACAACATTTACTCAACCGATCTCAGTGAGTTGTTTTTAAATTCAAGGGTTTCTGATCTATGTGGGGTACAAAGTGTGGTCTCCAGTTATTTATACTCTCAATAGATAGATAGATAGATAGACAGACTGTCATCGCTGCTAGACGCTCAAGAGAGGAGTGTGCATCAGTGTTGGGCTTAAAGGAACTGAATCACTGACAAGGTGGAAAATAATTCATTGTCATAAAGAATTGTAACACGACTCATGTTTGTCAAGCATGGATTTTGCTTATTTTCCTTGGTTAATACATGTGGAGAAGTCCCTATATAATATAATTTAATGTACAGGAAATGTAAATAGATTTTTTTTACATTTGGGAAATGGCTTTTTCTGTATACCGCCCTATTATTTTAGCTTTTCTTGTTCTCCAAGTCAGAACACAGCTCATTCACTTTGAAATACTGAAAAAAAAATCGATGTAATGCATCTTTGTGTACTAATACTTGACCATCATTGAGAAAAATGAAACAAAATGGGCAAATACAAATCAAATAGTGAAGCACTGGCGGTCAGTCTGCTTTCTATATTTTTATAGCAGTGAAAGGACAACAGCAATTTGGTATTGTATAGCGCCTTTCAAGGAACCCGAGGACGCTTTACATAAGAACAAAAAATGATTAAAACAAAGATCAAAAGTCTACAGACCATAGGCCTTAGTAAAAAGGTAGGTTTTCAGTAGTCTTAAAATTGTTCAAAGCAGCAGTGTTGCGGATTTCTGATGGAATACAGCTCCAAAGGGAGGGGGCTGCTGCACTAAAGGCTCTATCCCCAAAAGTCTGAAGGCTGGTGTAGGGGATGGACAGCAGGTCTGTGTCGGTGGACTGCAGATTCTGGGACGGAGTATAGGGGTTGAGGAGGTCCGATAGGTACTGGGCGGTAAGGGGATGGAGGGATTTATGGGTGAGGAGGAGGATTTTATCGGAAATGTGGGATTTTTTATTATTACAACATGTCTGATTACAGACACACCATGACTACCACCGACAAGGCGTTGCAGTATTTACAGGCATTGGACAGCGGCCATTTTAAATTGTTTGACAAATAGTATTAAAGTTGTTAAAATGTTAATTTTGCTGTCAGTTAATTTCATAACAGACACACTAACATATGTAATGCATTAATATCTCAACTGGGTATTTCTCTTGACACAATATAGAGAAAAACCGTGGCGGTCAAAGTGACGGCCCACTGTCGTTCTAGTAGTTTTTAAGTTCCGGTCATTGTTTGGGACTGTCTCAATATTTATTTTCAGTTCTTTTTTTACATTTCACGTTTTATAGGCTACCCTGTTACTTGTTCTTAGCACTTATTGTATTCACTCATTAAAAAAAAATCTCTTTCTTGCGCTTTTACTTTAGCACTGGTTTTGCTCTTAGATGCTTGTTTAGAGAGAAGATGCACTCATGACCTCTGATGACTAGTAGTTCTGCTGACTTTCTACGTTAAATACACTTACTGTAAGTTGCTTTGGATAAAAGCGTCGGCTAAATGACTGTAATGTCATGTAATGAGTGAAATGCCGGTCGTTCTAGTGTTGAACCAGACAGACTATCATGAGAAAGTTATGACGTTACTTAGCGACATGAACACTTACGAGATCTAGACTGGTTACAAAAAAAAGGTGATAGATTGTCTGAAGCTATTAGAATGTTGTATCACACATTATACCCAGGGGGCGCTACACCTACTCTGTATGGTTTACTGAAGATACATAAACAGGATGTGCCATTACGGCCTATTGTTAGTATGATTAAGTCAGTGACCTATGACCTCTCTAAGTTTCTGGAATCTGTTCTGAACCCGTTGGGAGGCAGTAATGAACATCACATCAGAACACTATGGATGTTGTGGACACGGTGAGGGACGTCATCATGGAGAGGATGAAACAATGGTGTCTTATGATGGTACGTCTCTCCTCACATGCGTTCCTGTTGATGAAGCAGTGGGGGTAGTCCATATGAAACTACAGGACGACCCCACCCTTAGCAATAGGACCACCCTTAACACCGACCAAGGGTGTCTGCTCCTGAAGCTGTGTCTTCAGTCCACGTACTTCACATACAGGGGGCAGTACTATAGGCAGAGGCAGGGGTGTGCTATGGGGTTCCCAGTCTCACCTGTAGTGGCCAACTTGTACATGGAGGAAGTGGAAAAGAGGCTCTGATGTCCTATCCAGAGACACCACCTAGCCATTGGTTCAGATTTGTGGACGACACCTGGGTTAAAATTAAATCTCAGGAGGTACCACATTTCACCGACCACATTAGCTCTGTGGACACCACATCAGGTTCACCAGGGAGGATGTGGAACATGACAGGGTAGCCTTCTCAGCAGTTGGTGATGGGGACATTTGATTGTTGATGTTTACCATAAACCAACACATACTGATCAGTACTTAAGGTTTGACTCTCATCATCCACTGGAACACAAACTAGGAGTCACCAGGACGCTGGACCACCGAGCTGACAAGGAAAGAAATCCCACATTAAACAGGTCCTGGTTAAGTGTGGTTATCCAAACTGTTTTCTGGTTTTCTGGTTAAACTGGTTATCCAAACTGTTTGTCAAAGCCAGGAAGACCACAAACAGTGCACCAGCTGATCGAAGAGAGGAGAAGGACAACAGCTGTCTTAAGAGTAAACCAGTGGTGATTCTGTATGTGGTGGGAGTGGCAGAAAAGCTGAGACGCGTATTTTCCAAACACCATGTCTCCATTGCTTTCAAACCCCAAAACGGTGTGCCACAAATTTTTCCACCCCTAGTATCGGGTCCCCCGGCACAAACAGAGCAATATAGTGTAGCTGTTAAGTGCCAGGAGGATTGCCGTGACTTGTACATTGGGGAAACCAAACAGACGCTGGCCAAAAGGATGGCACAGCACAGGAGAGCTAACACGTCAGACCAGGACTCCAGTCTACACCATCTACAGGCCAGGACTCCACAGTCTACAACATCTACACAGTCTATACCATCTACAGGCTCGGACTCCGCAGTCTACACCATCTACAAGCCAGTGGCCACTCTTTCAAGGATGAGGAGGTGCACATCCTTGATAGGGAGGAACACTGGTTTGAATGGGGAGTCAAAGAGGTGAACTATGTGAAGAGGGAACGAGCGTCCCTGAACCGGGGGGGGGGGGGGAATAGAGTACATCTGTCACCATGTTACAATGTTGAGATTGCAGCTATTACCCACTCCTCTGTTAATAGTACACATGACCATTGTAGCTCTAGTTAATGTTCATGGCAATTTGCATATGAAACTGATCATTTTGGGTAGTTATGTCACTGTATTGTTTATAAGGGTGGGGACACCTGCAGTCACTGTATTGTTTATAAGGGTGGAGACACCTGCAGTCACTGTATTGTTTATAAGGATGGGGACACCTGCAGCCACTGTATTGTTTATAAGGGTGGAGACACCTGCAGTCACTGTATTGTTTATAAGGGTGGGGACACCTGCAGTCACTGTATTGTTTATAAGGGTGGGGAAACCTGCAGTCACTGTATTGTTTATAAGGGTGGGGTACCTGCAGTCACTGTATTGTTTATAAGGGTGGGGTACCTGCAGTCACTGTATTGTTTATAAGGGTGGGGACACCTGCAGTCACTGTATTGTTTATAAGGGTGGGGTACCTGCAGTCACTGTATTGTTTATAAGGGTGGGGTACCTGCAGTCACTGTATTGTTTATAAGGGTGGGGTACCTGCAGTCACTGTATTGTTTATAAGGGTGGGGTACCTGCAGTCAGCTGAGACTGAAGAGGTCACTTAGAGGATGATGAAACATATCTGTCTCAATAAGCGTTGTGTCCAGATGAACCAATTCAACTTCCTGAAATGTTAAGAAAGCACTGAGCTGTATAAAAACCAAACAAGCAAGCCTTGCTTACTTACAAAAAAATACAAATTTTGATATCTGATTTATGGAAGCATATTGGGCCACCGATGGAGGGTTTTTTTTGTTTTTTTTGAAGAGGGGGTGCGTATGGGGGAGGGAGGTTATTCTGAGTTTAATGTCAGAATTTCTGATTAAAAAAGTAGGAAAGCTACCCTGCAGAAAGAAAGAGGTCAAATTAACATGACAGGCTCCACACCTTGACGATCAGTTAATCTGATAATGTGTTGTACCCCATCTTGTTGTGCCATAGATCCCCTTTGAAGCACTTGAAGATGCACCCAACGACAGCCTTGCATTTGGCTGTTTCTCAATAGTTCCTCCTGCACGGAGGCTGCACCTTGTTTAAATCCAAAAGATCTCGCCTTCTGAAAAGACCCAGTTCGTGACATCGCTTCACGTACCAATACTTATTATTATAACCAATCAATCAGATTTTATTTGTATAGCACTTTTCATACAAACAAATGTAACACAAAGTGCTTCACACAATAAAACAATAAAATCTCCCCCCCTCACAAAAAATAAAAGTACAGGCAAATTTTGTAAAAGTATAGAAAAGTTTAAAGGTGATTTTGTGCCAACAGACACAACAGAATTTCCTTATTGCTAAATCCAATTCTAAAATATAACTTGGTAAGAGCGTTCATGTCATCCGTTTTAACAAATAGCCCCGTTATGACTTTAATCTCAGAAGTTATTTCTCACTTTTTCCTTCCAGAAATTCTGACTTTAAACTCAGAATACCCCCCCCCCACTCTTCTAGAGAAGAAAAAAAAACCTCAGTGGCCCCAATATGTTTACATGAAAATAAATAAATAAACAAACAAAGTTCTGGTGGAGTTTGCATGTTCTCCCCGTGTCTGTGTGGGTTTCCTGCAGGGCTCCGGTTTCCTCCCACAGTCCAAACACATGTAGGTCAGGTGAATCAGCTGTGCTAAATTGTCCCTAGGTGCGAGTGTGTGTGTGTGTGCGTTGGACCTGTTGTGGTCTGGCAGCCTGTCCAGGGTGTCTCCCCACCTGCTGCCCTGAGACTGCTGGGATAGGCTCCAGCGTCCCCACAACCCTGAGAGCAGGATAAGCGGTGTGGATAATGGATGGATGGATAAATAAAATGAAGAATAAAGGAGAGGAGTCTTAAGTTCCTCTGTTAAATTCAGCTGGGGAACAGGTATATTGTTTTGGACAAGCTGCTTGCAACAGCTAGCCTTAGCACTGCTAGCTCAGACGCTATTAGAAAAAGTATGATGGAACACCACTCAAGGAGTTCCTACTTGTAAGCTCGGGGCAATTCCATCTACCCCAACTTAATGGAGAAGCAGCTGTCTGACATTAAACAATGGCGGCACCCATGGAGGTGCACAGAGTAAATGGTATACCAACTAAAAGGCAATGTAAAGTATATTTGCCTGTATTTGATTAAAATAGTGCATACCATCATGTAGTAAAACCTGTTCTGCATGTAAATTGATGTCAAAATATGTCGCCAGTGTGTAGCTGCTTATATATAGTGATCAATCTCTGAAAGTTACCTTCTCTGCACAAAAGTTATTCCCTTGTTTCATTTATATAGGCAAGGAGGTTGCACTGCTACATGGCATCTGGAGATAAACAATGGCTCAATAGCCGCTAAAGCTAATGTTGCATCCTCAAAAGAGACGGCAGAACATGCACAATAGAAGTTAACCAAGCCATCCATCCGAGTTATTGTGTCGCCTCATTGTTAATCTAATTAACAATACATATACGACATCAAATCAGAGACTCTGCTGGTAGGTGACCATATAATAAAGAGATGTTAAAAGCAAAGCTTTGAAAACTCTGTTTACCCAACGCTACGGTTAGCGACATGGTCCAAACACTGCCACAACTGTTATAGGACCATCCGGGCACGGACACACTTGTTGTACATGTTGGAACAACATGACACTCGTCCTGGAATGACACATGGTTCAGAGCCGATAAAAAAGGACTTCATACACCTAATGGACATTCTACAACAAGTCCCAGCTCAGACATTTGTGTCAGGTCCGATCCCCACTTTACGAAAGGAAATGAACGCTTTAACCGCTTGCTGGCATTAAATACCTGGCATTCCTCCACATGCACTGCTCAAAAATCAAATCAAATCAAATCTATTTTATTTGTATAGCCCAATATCACAAATTACAAATGTGCCTCAGTGGGCTTAAGAGCAACACAACATCCTGTCCTTAGACCCTCTCATCGGATAAGGAACAACTCCCTAAAAAAACCCTTTAACAGGGAGAAACAATAGGAAGAAACCTCAGGGAGAGCACCAGAGGAGGGATCTCTCTCCCAAGACGGACAGCGTGCAATGGATGTTGTGTTCACGCAATTTACATGATACAACATTGAAAGAGGATAACAGAATTATAATGGACATAACATGTATGAAGAACATGATGCCAAGCAGTGTCCACATGCCAGCGGAGCAGTCCAGGACCCAAGCCACGCGACCAGCATCATCATGTAAAAAAAACAACAAAAAAAAACTTATGAACTTCATTGACAACTTAAACCTGTTTTGGGAGCAATGAAACTGTTTTGGAGTGGACAGAACTCATTTAAACAGTGAAGGTCTACACACTTACTGCCGACTTAACCTACGGCCTCCAGCACCCCACTGCTGGTATTTGGAAAGGTTCAAGAAAATCTGGGAAAAGAAGAACAATCTTTTCTACTAAGGACAATGCCATGGATCATTCCCAGCCCCCCTCTCAAAGATACCTCACACAAGCTAAGGATGCAGATAAAAGGAATTGATGAGATGTCACTATTTGGCACCAAAAGTTCTTGCTTATTCACACAAACCAAGGGGCCCCCCCTTCAGCTCATGTCTCCCTCTGCTTACTGGTATGGACCACTGCTGTTGACACAGCCCACCCTAGACAGCAAGGAGCAGCTCCACATTCTGCCATTCCTGTTTTGACCAGCATCAGAAAGAATTAAGTGTAGTCAAAGTGCACTGCTACTCTATCTAATCTGACTCCAGATGTATGCCAGTCACAGACTGTATCAGACAGTACCTTTAGTCAGCCACAGCCTGCCTCAAAAAATTAGGCAGATAATATTTTTAACACATTAAATTTAGCATTACTAAATGTCAGGTTTTTGACGGGAAAACATTTTTAATCAATCAACGACAATCAATTTTATGTTTTTAACTGAAACTTGGTTAGACCAAGATGACAGCACAGCTGTTCTTATTGAGTCAACCCCTCCCAACTTTAGTTTTGTAAGTGAAACCAGAATGCATAAGAAAGGAGGTGGAATTGCCATGCTGTTTAATGATTCACTCCAGTGTAAGAAATGGAAATTTTACTTTTTTTGAATATGTGGCTTTTCAGCTGAGTCCCTCTTCTTGAGATATATTTCTAAATATCTATAAGCCACCTAAAAACTATACAAACTTTAATGATGACTTCACTGAGCTGCTGTCTATAATCTGTATTGAATTTGACTGTGTTGTTATTGCTGGTGATTTAAACATCTATGTTGACAACCCCCTGGACCGAGGGACTAAAGAACTGTGATGTGTTCTTGATAACTATTGACTGACCCAGCACGTGATGGAGCCCAGACAGAAGGGGCACGATCTGGACTTTATTATCTCCAAAGGTCTGAATATTTCTAAGGTTGTGGTGACTGATGTTGCCCTCTCCGATCATTCCTGTTTTCTTTGAAACTACTATCTCTGTGCACACAAATGTTCAAACAGAGGTAATTGCAAAACGGCATATCACCAGTGAAATATTTATTCAGGCTTTCTCTTCCACACCTGCCCTCTCTTGGGTGTCAGTTATGAGCTTGCAGATAATTTCAATTCTAAAATTACAAATGTTATTGATGCCATTGCACCCACTAAAGTAAAGGTGGTCTGTGGTTAGGAATGATCTCCATGGAGAAATGCCACGCTGGTCAGAATAGAAAAAAGAGTGTTGTAAAGCTTAACGCAGTTGGCGAAAAACAAATCTAACTCTTCATTATGACGTCTATAGAGACTGCACATTTATAATTTGAAATCGAGAAATGCAAGGCGGTCCTACTTCTCTGACATCACTGCCAAAAACAATAATAATGCACATGCCACAGGCATCAACCCACTCTTAAAAATGAACAATGTAGATACTTCACTAATGAACAATCACAGGCCCATATCAAACCTCACATTTCTAAGGAAAATCATTGAAAAATACATTTTCCAACAGCTGAACAATTTCATGCCACGTTATTTTGTCATTGTATTGTAACAATTAATTTGTTCTCGGCATTTTAACCCATCTTATTGTATAGGAGCAATGGGCAGCTGCAGCGCCCAGGGACCAACTCCAGTTCTTCTTTCTATTGCCCTGGTCAGGGACACAGACAGGAGTATTAACCTTAATATGCATGTCTTTTGATGGTGGGAGGAAACCGGAGTACCCAGAGGAAACTCATACAGACACGGGGAGAACATGCAAATTCCACACGGAAAAGACCTGGAACGGCCTGGGGTTTGAACCCACGACCTTCTTGCTGTGAGGCAACAGTGCTAACCACTAGGTCACTGTGCCGCCCACTAAACAACTAAACATTTCTTCACTAAACAGCTGTTTTGATTTTTCCAGTCAGTATCTCAACAACACCACAGCACTGAGACTGCTCTTGTTAAGGCATTTAATGACATCCACTTCAACACAGTCAGCGGCAGAATCTCATGCCTGGTGTTATTGGGTCTCGGTGCTGCATTTGACACAGTTGACCACAACATATTAATAGACTCACTGGAAAACTGGGTGGGACTTTCTGGCACAGCAATAAACTTGTTTGAATCCCACTTAAAGGACAGGGACTACTTTGTGTCTATAGATAATTACAAATCTGAGCTGACAAAAATGACTTGTGGAGTTCCCCAAGGCTCCATTCTGGGGCCTCTTCTGTTCAACAGCTATATGAGCCCACTAGTTCAGATTATGGAAAACAACAAAATATGTTACCATAATTATGCAGACGACATGCACATTTACATAACCATATCACCAAAGGTGTCATGGTTGGGTGGTCTGGGTCGGCTAGGCTCACCCGCTTCCCATTCCCTGATTTGGCTTGTCATTTTGGCCCCTGCTTTGCTCACCTGTCCTCCGTTACATGATTGGCTTGCCATGTCTGTTCCTGTCGTGTTCCCCATTCCCTTATTTGGCTTGCCATTTCTGTTCCTGTCCTGCCTGGCTCACCTATTCCCCATTTCCCTCATTGGCTCTCCAGCAGCTATATATTCCCCCTGGTTGCCCTGGCGCTTTGTCAGATCATTACATATTGACTTTTGGTAGCCGGATATGTCACGGCTTGTCTCGAGCTTTCCTTGCTGTCTGTAAGATTGTTTGTTCTATTAAAACATCGTTCTCCGCTGTCTGCATTTGGGTCCTCAATTTCTGCTGCCGGTATGACAAAAGGACTATAATCCCATATAAGCACTGAGTAGTGCATTGAACAAATCAATGATTGGATGTCTCTGAATTTTCTTCAATTAAACAAAGATAAAACTGAAGTGTCTTTGGAGCCAAGTAAGAAAAGTCAGCATTCAGCTACAATTGGTAATGTTAAAATCCACAAACCAAGCCAGAAATCTTGGTGTAGTCATGGATTTAGACCTGAATTTCAATAGCCACATTAAGATAATTACAAAGCCTATCACCTGAAGAATATATCAATAATTAAAGGACTTATGTCTCAGCAGGATTTGGAAAAAAAAACTTGTCCATGCATTTATCTTCAGTCGACTCGACTACTGTAACGGTGTCTTTACAGGTCTCTAAAAAATCGATCAAACAGCTGCAGCTGATTCAGAACACTGCTGCTTGAGTCCTTATTAAGACCAAAAGAGTGGATACATCACTCCAGTTCTGAGGTCGTTACACTGGCTTCCTGTCCGTCAAAGAATTGATTTTAAAATACTGCTCTTGGTTTATAAAGCACCGAATGGTTTAAGGGCAAAATACATTTCTGATCTACTGCTACATTATTAACAATCCAGACCTCTCAGATCACCTGGAACAAGCCTGCTTTCTGTCCCCAAAGTCAAAACTAAACATGGAGAGGCAGCTTTCATTTTTTATGCACCACATTATGATGTCATGATGTTATGATGTCAACCTGATGTTATTAAACCTGAAGTTATGATGTCCACCTGTTGTTATTAAACCTGATGTTATTAAACCTGATGTTATGATTTCAACCTGTTATTAAACCTGATGTTATGATATCAACCTGATGTTATGACGTCAACCTGATGTTATGATGTCAACCTGATGCTATTAAACCTGATGTTATATCAACCTGATGTTATGATGTCAACCTGTTGTTATTAAACCTGATGTTATGATGTCAACCTGATGCTATTAAACCTGATGTTATGATGTCAACCTGATGCTATTAAACCTGATGTTATGATTTCAACCTGTTGTTATTAAACCTGATGTTATGATTTCAACCTGATGTTAATAAAGACGTACTTTAGTCCTTTTCACACCTGGACGTTGGAACCAATCTGCATGTTTTTGCTACATTGTGTACATTTGCTGTGGTTAGTTTTGGTTTCACATTGGAAATATGCAATCATGCTAAATAACTTTACATGACATACCTACTTCCTTTCGTCATTACCTATACCTACACCCTGTGCTTGACATTGATTGATTTGGTTTGCAGAGGGGTGTGCGTCTGACGTTGGCGTGTTGTCAGTTCGCTGGGTAGCTTTCGATCAACGTGTGAATTAATGGAGAAAAATGAGTCAACAGATTCATTCCATTGCCACTATAATAATATTATGGCATTACTACTAGCAAAAATACCTGGAAAGTGTCGGCATTTTTATGATTTTTCCAGTTGACTTTTGATGACATCATCAGACCATATCTCAATTAAAAACGTCTCCTCTCCCCATGATAGCCTGCTGGAACTTCCTGTAATTGGTCCGAAAGTTTAAATCATCCAAAAAAATTGCCTTCACGCTAGAAACGAACCAAACCATGGTTCAGTCTGATCTGGACTGAAACCACCTCTTCTCATTGAACTCTTTTGGTTCAGCTGTTTGGTCCAGACCATGATCCGGGGGGGGGGGTTCACACCAGCAATTTTGGTTTGGATCAAACTGAAAAGTCCAGACCAAACGAGGTAGGTGTGAAAGCCGCCTTACACAATGCTAAGCCGTGTTACTGTAAGCTATAGTCTATTTTAAATGACTGTAGAGGAGCCAACAGTAGAGTCCTGTAGCCCGCTCCGTACCTCCTCTCGCAGACTCCGGTTGGTCCGTTTGCCATTGCGCCCACAAATCTGCAGCATGACCACGATGAACATGGCCACGTTCATCAGGAAGACCACGCAGAAGTAACCCACACAGGTGGTGTAGAAGACCACTGAGTTCTGGATCCAACAGCTAGGGAGAGGGGACAAACACACACACACAGAATTACAAATTCAGATACACACACACACACACTTCAAATTGAATCTTCTGTGTTTTGTAATTAAAATTTGCTGGTTTCTCTCTTCTTCAATATATTTTTTTCTTTGAAGTACAACTGTGACAAACCTGTTTGCTAACAGCATTTATGAGGAGATGTGACTGTAACGGTGGTGCCAACACACAGTGAGTCAAATGCACAACTCACACAAGGCAGGTACTGAAGATGGATTCGGTACACAGTAAATCATTCCAATAAACAGGCAGAGGTATCCAATAAACGTTAGGCAAAGGCAGCGTCAAAACACAGAAACTGGTCAGCAGATTACTCAGGAACACACGACAGGTAACGAGCTGGACCGCTTTGACACGATGGTACAAAGACAAACTGGCAAAGTAGCAGGGAAAATGAGGAGGTACACTATAGGACGGTTTCCGTGCAACGCCATCACAGAGATGCGTGCGCAACTAGGGGGCAGAAAGCAGCTACAGCGCAGAGATTTTAACCAAGACAGAGCTCAGATACAGCAGAGATGACACGCAGTTGTTGTGCAATAAACAGCACAAACCGCCAAAAGGATGGGTGGAAAATGTTGAACATTTTCATTGTTGGACCGCTATGGAAGCTCTCATAAGATTATGCATCTCATAATCTTTTGAGAGCTTCCAAAGCAGTTTTGCCCCCTGGCTGCGCACGCACCCAGTAATGTCTGTAAACAGGAAACCCGTCTATGTGGACAAAAGTATTGGGACACCTGGCCATTACACCTACAGGAGCTTTTATGACATCCCATTCTAAATCCATAGGCATTAATATGGAGTTGGTCCCCTCTTTGCAGCTATAACAGCTTCCACTCTTCTGGGAAGGCTTTCCACAAGATTTTGGAGTGTGTCTGTGGGAGTTTTTGCCCATTCATCCAGAAGAGCATTTGTGAAGTCAGGCACTGATGTTGGACGAGAAGACCTGGCTCACCATCTCCGTTCTAGTTCATCCCAAAGGTGTTCGATGGGGTTGAGGTCAGGACTCTGTGCGGGCCAGTCAAGTTCTTCCACACCAAACTCACCCAACCATGTCTTAATAGACCTTGCTTTGTGCACTGGGGTATAGTCATGCTGGAACAGAAAAGGGCCCTCCCCAAACTATTCCCACAAAGTTGGAAGCATAGAATTGTCCAAAATGTCCTGGTATGCTGAAGCATTAAGATTTCCCTTCACTGGAACTAAGGGGCCCAGCCCAACCCCTGAAAAACAACCCCATACCATTATCCCTCCTCCACCAAACTGTACAGTTGGCACAATGCAGTCAGGCAGGTAACGTTCTCTTGGCATCCACCGAACCCAGACTCGTCCATCAGACTGCCAGACAGAGAAGTGTGATTCATCACTCCACAGAACACGTTTCCACTGCTCCAGAGTCCAGTGGCAGCGTGCTCTACACCACTCCATCCCACGCTTGGCATTGTGCTTGGTGATGTAAGACTTGCATGCAGCTGCTTGGCCATGGAAACCCATTCCATGAAGCTCCCGGCTCACAGTTTTTGTGCTGATGTTAATGCCAGAGGAAGTTTGGAACTCTGCAGTTACTGAGTCAACAGAGCGTTGGCGACTTTTACGCACTACGCGCCTCAGCACTCGATGACCCCGCTGTGTGACTTTATGTGGTCTGCCACTTGTGGCTGAGTTGCTGTTGTTCCTAAACGCTTCCAATTTTCAATAATACCACTTACAGTTGACCGTGGAATATCTAGCAGGGAAGAAATTTCACAAACTAACTTATTGCAAAGGTGGCATCCTATGTCAGTACCACACTTGAATTCACTGAGGTCTTCAGAATGACCCATTCTTTCACAGATGTATGTAAATGCAGACTGCATGGCTAGTTGCTTGATTTTATACACCTGTGGCAATGGGTCTGAATGAAACACCTGAATTAAATGATTAAGAGGTGTGTCCCAATACTTATGTACATTTAGTATATATAAACAGGGTAGACTAATGACAAAGTCAGGGGCAGGTGAGTAATTAGACCCCAGATAGCAAAGAATTTTGGGCCCAAATATGGCCCACATCTGCAGTTATCTTACAGCCGACATTTGGCCTTGAATTACGGCGTTGACTCAGGGTGAGTGTGGCTGCCTCAACTCAGCCACAGGTCCACCTTATATGGCCCACATAGTATGTGCTGGAACCCAAGTCAGGCCCAGCTTATGACATTCGGGCCACGTCTGGCCCACACAACGGTTACCAGTGCCGTAACTGAGCCGTGAGTACCAAAAGTGCCCCAGATTAGGCCCAAATGTGTCTGCTATCTGGGACAGGTGAGGGTAATCAAGGAGGCGGGAAACACTTGAGGACAGGAACTTAAGAAGGAGGCATGACGTTACAGCGACACGTCTTCATTTGTTAATCTGATTAACGTCATGTCAGCTTTATTTGTGTAGTCCTAAATCACAGTAATAGTCTGAGGATTTCATGCACTGAGGAACAGGTAGATACAGTAAATGACAGTAGATGACACAATCAACCCTCAGACCCTCCATTCATTATTGTTTTTTTTTGGGGGGGGGGGGTTGGATCCCCCCCCCTTTTGTATCTGGTCAATTACCCCAGTCTTCTGAGCCATCCTGGTTGCTGCTCCACCCCCTCTGCCGATCCAGGGAGGGCTGCAGACTACCACATGCCTCCTCCGATACATGTGGAGCTGCCAGCCGCTTCTTTTCACCTGACGGTGAGGAGTTTCACCAAGGGGACATAGCACGTGGGAGGATCACGCTATTCCCCCCAGTCCCCCTGAACAGGTGCCCCGACTTACCAGAGGAGGCATTAGTGCAGTGACCAGGACACATACCCACAGCCCGCTTCCCACCTGCAGACACGGCCAGTTGTGTCTGTAGGGACGCCCGACCAAGCTGGAGGTGACACGGGGATTTGATCCCCGTGTTGGTAGGCAACAGAATAGACCGCTACACTACCCGGATGCCCCCCTCCATTCATTACTCTTTTCCAGTCAAATGAGGAAAGGAAGAAAAAAAATCAGAAAAGAAACGGGGGAAAGCTCAGGAAGAGCATCAGAGGAGGGATAATGTGGTAACGGATGTAGAAATAAAACACATGGAACGACACTTGGCGATAATGAAAGAAAGGAACAAAGAGACAAGGAAGACTCACAACTCTGATGAACCCTCCCCCGTCTCTCCTCTCCCGTACTCCTGTTTGCCGTAGAAGCGGTTGTCAACCGCCACCACGATTCCCACGAGCAAGACAGGGAACCCTGAAACACACAACACACACATCGTCTGTCTTCATTGTTCCATCTACTGAAGCAGAAAGATAATCTTCTCAACGCACTAACACACACTTAAATCACGGGACTCTCTCTGATCTTCCCATATTTCCATTCCAAACGTATTTAACACCATTTAAATTCTTCCTGACGTGCCTCAACACAACTGCCAAGAATGTTTGAAGAGGGCTGTTGACTGATCCGCCAGTTAAGACTAAGCAGCTAAATGGAAAAATATACTGGAAGCATTATTTCTGGATGGAAACAAGTTACTTTTTTTTCTTTTTTTTTCTCCTGGAAGGAAACCAGTTTGGGAAAAAGTCCTCAAAGAGAGATTCTGGTGCTGGGGATAGTCTGGCATACGAAGCAAACTTAATAACTAACAGAGACATCGCAAGCCTTCGCAAACTTGTGGGTTACTATTCGGTGTCATATCATATATTATATCATGTCAAATATCGCATAACAGAATATAATATGACCAACAACATCACACAACAAATCAGTATGCGTTAGTTACATGTACAACAAAGCCCATATCTATGTAACAGCAATATTGTATTTATTGTACCAATATGACGCTCCATTGTGATGAACTATTATCATGCCTTGTTATAATGGTATAATTACATATTATATGTATAGTATGTACAGTAAGGACAGAAATCAGTACCTTCCAGATTTTTCAATCATTTTTCTTCTGCCCTCATATTTTTCCTTCTCATAATATATTTTACCTTTATTGTATATTTTAACCTTTTGACATGTTCTTTATCCTTCTTCCTTCTTTAACATATTTTGATGAGAGCACAAAGGATTTCAATGCAGATGCAGAATGTGGCAAACTTCAATATGATCTTATTGTAACATACCAAACCCCATCATATGGTATTGTATTGTGACCACGCAGTACTATAAAAAAAATCTCCCTCTCCCCCTTTTTCGGGTGGTGTGTGTCTTCCTCAAGCTTGGGTCCTCTACCAGAGGCCTGGGAGTTTGAGGGTTCTGCACTGTATGTTAGCTGTTCCTAGGACTGCACTCTTCTGGACAGAGACCCATGTTGTTCCTGGAATCTGCTGGAGCCACTCTCCCAGTTTGGGGGTCACAGCCCCTAGTGCTCCTATTACCACTGGGACTACTGTGGACTTCACCTTCCACATCCCATCTAGTTCTTCCCTCAGCCCTTGGTATTCCTCTAGCTTCTCGTGCTCTTTCTTCCTGATGTTGCCGTCTCTCGGGATGCTACATCGATCACTACTGCTGTCTTCTGTTCCTTGTCGACCACCACAATGTCTGGTATATATATATATATATATTTCAGTGGCTCTACTCGACTACTCACCCCAGCCCACGATGCAGAACTTGAGGATATACCGACGTATATAGGTGTTGAAGACTTTGACAAGAGCAATGTACATGTGGATGGACTCCAACCCCATCCAGGTGAAAGAGGTCAACAGGAAGTAGTGCAGGAAGATGGCCACAGCCACACACAGACTATTGTTGTCCAGGCTGGTTAGCCAGCCGTCCAATAGGAAGACCATGTTGAGGAACAACAAGGAAGTACTGAGATTCATCAGGATCTTAGAGGGGTAGTCACGCCGGAGCTTCCTGTGCAGTAGAGAGAGGAGAAGAAGAAGAGGGAGGATGGAAGGGAGGAGTGAGAAAGGGAGAAAGGGAGTGAGGATGAGAGGAACATAACAAGGGAGGAAGCGATAAGGGGAGAGAGGGAGGTGAAAGAGAAAGAAAAGGAAGAGAAACGTAGTTGAGTCAGTGACCACACTGTTGTAAAGGATGAGAATAGGGCTTCATTCTTGACAGATGACGTGTGTACAGCTACTACTGCTGTGAGGAGACCACAGGGATGACTGTTATTTTCTTGACAAAGTTTCAAAATGCAGTAAAAGAAAACAAAGACAACATTAATAGATAAAAGATTTTTTAAACTACTTTTTTAATCCCTGTGGGGCAATTCTTTCTCTGCATTTAACTCATCCTAGCTGTGTAGCTTGGAGTGGGCAGCCGCCGTGCAGCACCCGGGGATCAACTGCAGTTGGTCTTGCCATGCCTCGGTCAGGAGCACAGACAGCAGTATTAACTCTCACATGCATGTCTTTCTGATGGTGGGGGACACAGGGAGAACATGCAAACTCCACACAGAGGACGACCTGGGATGACCCCCAAGGTTGGACAACCCTGGGGTTCGAACCCAGGACTTTCCTGCTGTGAGGCAACAGCGCTAACCACTGCGCCACCATGCCGCCCTTTTTTTCTCTCTCAAGAATCTGCAATGAAACATCAAAATCAATAAGCCTTATCAATAAGCTACCTGTATGTGTACCTATGTGCTGATGAACGTGTTTATGAATGAGCAGTTAGATGGTGTAGACGTCTCAGTTTTGGGGTTTTTAAAATTTTTTTTTTTTTTTTTTTTTTTTGCTGTATGAATGTCCATGAAATCAGTACTCCACCAAGGACCAGGTTGGACACACATGTTGAATGCCTGAACACCTCACCTTCACCCTGAATAAGAGTGGTATGACCCAGACCAGCAGGCCAGTGCCCATAGCCTGATTCAGATCCAGAATCAGGATCAGGCTCAGAATCAGGATCAGGCTTTATTCACCAGGTTTGCCTTCACAGATACAAGGAATTTGTTTTTGGATGTCAGAACTCACAATATACTGAACAAACATACACATTCACGCACAGCAGACGCCAACGTGAGCAACATGAGCGCTGCAGGTTGAAGCTGGATATGAGTAAATGTCAGACGGTTATGTACAGCTGGATATTATCTACATCTCCTGCAACTTGTGCTGCTATTGCCAAACATATGGCTCAATGGAAGACAAGTTAAATATAAACAAATTATTGCAAACAGATGGAAGTGATGAACAAACTTGCATAGTGAACATGAAATAGGGTTGAATATAAGCAGATGACTGCTGGAATGTTCGTATGGAAATTACTTTAGTTTATTACATTTATTCATATCAGGGACCGTGTACAAAATGCATTAACCCCAAACAAAGGCAAAAGATGCTTTGCAGCAGATGTAGCTATGAGCTCATTTCCATCTGTAGTCCCTGTGCAGGTAAACAGACACAATAACAGAGCAGAACCTATCATATCCACCACAAATGGGCCAACAACCTACTGACAACCACGCAGGCACACAGACATTTTATAGAAATGAACACAAAGCAGAATTAATGCTAATCAGTGCTAACCCGCTAATCAGTGCAGGTTTTCAGATCACCAGGGAGCTTATTCCATTTTTAACAGCTCTGAAAGAAAAAGCAGATTGTGCTAAGCCAGAGCCTCGTGTAGAGACGCTACTACTACAACTACTACTACCACTACTTTTGGCTGCTCCCGTTAGGGGGCGCCGCAGCAGATCATCCGTTTCCATCTCTTCCTGTCCTCTGCATCTTCCTCTGTCACACCAGCCACCTGCATGTCCTCCCTCACCACATCCATAAACCTCCTCTTTGGCCTTCCTCTTCTCCTCTTCCCTGGCAGCTCCATATTCAGCATCCTTCTCCCAATATACCCAGCATCTCTCCTCCACACATGTCCACACCATCTCAATCTTGCCTCTCTTACTTTGTCTCCAAACCGTCCAACCTGAGCTGTCCCTCTAATATACTCGTTCCTAATCCTGTCCTTCTTCATCACTCCCAATGAAAATCTTATCATCTTCACCTCCGCCACCTCCAGCTCCACCTCCTGTCTTTTCATCAGTGCCACTGTCTCCAAACCATACAACATAGCTGGTCTCACTACCATCTTGTTGACCATCGTTTAGGGATGCTACATTCTCCTGTTTGAAGCAGACCTTAAAGCTCTGCTCATTCGCACAGAGCGGAGCTGAACAAAGCTCTTCAACAGAGGAGGAACAGCATTATGGATTATCTTGTGCACTAAACGGACATCTGAATACAACATTGAGTTATCAAAGCTTAACAACCTTGCAGCGCTCCCATAACACAGATTCTTAGAGATGATGTCTTATCCTTTCTCTGGAGGCACTGACAGTGGTCCAGTATGTAGGTAAGACTGAATGCAGAGAGTTTGACTTTACATAACTTAGAGACGAGTACTGAGTGGCTGACGGTATCAAAAGCCTTGTGCAGATGAAGAAATATGGCACCCATCAGCCCTCCTGTATCAAGGCTAGCCTGAATGACTTCAAGGAAGTAGCGACATGCAGCTTCAGGAGGCTGGTTTACTCTAAACGCAGATTGCATAGGATGGAGGAGATGCTCTTTATTTAGATGAACTACCAGTAGTTCAGCAGCAACTTTTTCAACAGCTTTTGAAATGGTGGGTGGTATACTGATGGGCTGTAGTTGCTTACTTCCTGTTGGTCACCTGATCTGAAAACAGGAGTTACAACGGCAATCTTCAGAATGCCAGGGAATCTGCTTTTGTCCAGTGATCAGTTTATAATACGAGTGATAGGGGTAGTTGAATCAACTTTATATGTTTTTAAGAAAAACAGTATCAAGTTCCCAAGTATATTTTGCTCTTGAATTAGATAATGATGGAAAGATTTTATTATCTTTGCCTCATCTGTATGTTTAGAACTCCATGTCGCTGCTTCATTAGGTAGAACCATTGGAAGCTGGATTTCTGTAGAATTTCCACCCAGTTCCAAAACACAGTTAATAAAATAACATTAAAACTATTTGCAACAGTTAAACTGTCATCTTGTATAATCCCATTTAACCATCCATCCATCCATTATCAGAACCACTTATCCTACTCAGGGTCGCGGGATGCTGAAGCCAAGCCCAGCAGTCACTGGGTGGCAGGTGGGGAGACACCCTGGACAGACTGCCAGGCCATCACGGGCCGTCATTTAATCTGTTACATATATATATATGTACATGCATGAGCCCATTATACTGCAACAGTTTTAGACCAGTGTTTGTAGATCCTATCTGTGCATTGTCACAAACCACGTTCCAACTCTCCTAAACTCAAGATATGTCCATTGTGGGGGTGCTCTTCTCCTGTGATTTCATCAATTTTTTTCCATAAGATTTTGGTGTTCCCTTTTGCCTGTCTTATTATCTCTAGAAAGAAATGAGCTTTGGCCTTCCTAAGCTGCCCCGTAACTTTATCGATCAAACCATCAGTTTCCAGTCCTGATTTCAGAGATTTTTTTGAGGACTGCATCTCTTCTTTTTCTTTTTCCTGTCTGTTGTCTGTTATGCTTCTGAGGCATTGTTTTAGTAAATTTACATAAAAGTTGCTTAAATGTAGACATTAAATCATCACAGGCCTGCTTACAGTTTTTACTATTAATAATACTTTCCCATTTAGTTTGCCTTATTTCATTATCTTGGTTGACACGCCTCTTTAGTGTCGCGTGGAGGTTGGGGACAGTTCCTGTGGACTGGCAGACTGGGGTGGTGGTTCCCACATTCAAAAAGTGGGACCGGAGGGTGTGCTCCAATTATCGGGGCATCACACTGCTCAGCCTCCCTGGGAGAGTCTACTCTAGGGTGCTGGAAAGGAGGCTCCGACCGACTGTCGAACCTCAGATCCAGGAGGAACAACGCAGACTCCGTCCTGGCAGTGGAACAACAGACCAACTCGTTACCCTTGTGGAAGTGCTGAGGGGGCTATGGGAGTTTGACCAGCCAGTCTACATGTGTTTTGTGGACTTGGAAAAGGCTTACGACCGTGTACCCCGGGCCACTCTGTAGGGAGTACTGTGGGAGTTTGGGGTACCGGGGCAGTTGCTACAAGCCATCCGGTCCTTGTATAACCAAAATGAGAGCTGTGTCCGCATTCTTGGCACAAAGTCAAACAAGTTTTCGGTGGGTGTTGGACTCCACCAAGGTTGTCCCTTGTCTCCGGTTCTGTTTGTGATATTCATGGACAGGATCTCAAGGCCCAGCCAAGGTGAGGAGTGTGTCCGTTTTGGGAACCTCAGAATTGCACCTCTGCTCTTCTCAGATGATGTGGTTTTGTTGGCTTCATCAGAACGTGACCTCCAGCACACTGGGGCGGTTTGCAGCTGAGTGTGAAATGGCCGGGATGAGAGTCAGCACCTCCAAGTCTGAGGCCATGGTTCTCTACCAGAAAATGGTGGATTGCTCCCTCCAGGTTGGGGATGAGCTGTTGCCTCAAGTGAAGGAGTTCAAGTATCTCAGGGTCTTGTTCACGAGTGAGGGTAGGATGGAGCAGGAGACTGACAGGTGGATTGGTGTAGCATCAGCAGTAATGCGGACATTGTACTGGACCGTTGCAGTGAAGAGGGAGCTGAGCCGGAAGGCAAAGCTCTCAATTTACCAGTCAGTCTTCATTCCAGCCATCACCTATGGTCATGAGCTTTGGGTAGTGACCGAAAGGGTGAGATCACGGATACAAGCACCTGAAATGAGTTTCCTCCGTAGGGTGTCTGGACTCAGCCTTAGAGATAGGGTGAGGAGCTCGAACATCCGGAGGGAGCTCGGAGTAGAGCCCCTGCTCCTTCGCATCGAAAGGAGCCAGATGAGATGGTTCGGGCATCTGATTAGGATGCCTCCTGGGTGCCTTCCTTTGGAGGGTTTAACGGGCACGGCCAACTGCGAGGAGACCCCGGGGTAGACCCAGAACTCGCTGGAGGGACTACATGTCCAATCTGGTCTGGGAACGCCTTGGGATCCCCGAGGAGGAACTGGAAGGCGTTGCTGGGGAGACGGACGTCTAGAGTGCCCTACTTAGCTTGCTGCCACCACGACCCGACTCCGGAAAAGCAGTTGAAGATGAGATGAGATATTTCATTATCAAAATGCTTTAAGTGCTTTTTTGGAACAAATTATACTTCTTCTTTTCCATTTCATTTTCATGTCTATGCCGCATCCTTGACAGTGGTCTTGTAACTACAAACAGAGTATGGTCCGACAGTCCTGTGGTTACGTTGTATGTTTGTGATATACGATCCATCCATCCATTATCCAAGCAGCTTATCCCAATTGGGGTCACGGGACGCTGGAGCCTATCCCAGCAGTCATTGGACGGCAGGCAGGGAGACACCCTGGACAAGCTGCCAGTCCAGCTCAGGGCCAATATACGATTAACTCTGAAATTAAATCCAACAAGCGTTTTGAAGATCTTGTTATTCTTCTTGGATCTCTATCATCTGAGTCATCTGAAACTTACTGGCAATGGCTTTTGACTTCCATCCATCCATCATCCAAACTGCTTATCCTGCTCTCAGTGTCACGGGCCTTTGACTTCTTTCTGCGTATTTTGTCTAATGAGTTAAGATTGAAATCGTCCATTAAGAGCACTTCTTTGTGGGCATCCGGGTGGCGTAGCAGTCTATTCCGCTGCCACCGACATGGGGATCCCGGTTCAAATCCCCGTGTTACCTCTGGCTCGGCCGGGCGTCCCTACAGACAAAATTGGCTGTGTCTGCGGGTGGGAAGCTGGATGTGGGTATGTGTCCTGGTTGCTGCACTAGCGCCTCCTCTGGTTGGTCGGGGCGCCTCTTCAGGGGGGAGGGGGAACTGGGGAGAATAGCGTGATCCTCCTACACGCTATGGCCCCCTGGTGAAACTCCTCGCTGTCAGGTGAAAAGAAGTGGCTGGCGACTCCACATGTATCAGAGGAGACGTGGTAGTCTGCAGCCCTCCCTGGATCAGCAGAGGGGGTGGAGCAGCGACCGGGATGGCTTGGAAGAGTGGGGTAACTGGCCAAGTACAATTAGGGAGAAAAAAGGGGGGAAGATTAAAAAAAAGAGCACTTCTTTGCCAGTACATTTTTTGAGAACATCAGATAGAGAGCACGTCCTGTTCAGCAGGTGGTCGATACAGTACAAATGACATTAGAGGACATTTTAGGGGAGAGAGTGATGGCAACTCAAACACATTCAGAACATCACTGGGAAAATCAGTTTGTTCATACTGATTGTGTTCTCCATCATAGATCATGACACCACCACCCTGGCCATGTTTACCGTCTCGTCTGTAGACGCTGTAACCTGGAATATTAAAAACACCTGATGGAGCTGTTGGAGTTAGCCACGTTTCAGACACACACAAATAACCAAGGTTGGAGTCCAACAATAACTGTTCTGAGTTGTTCCGTCTTTTGACTTCAACACTCCTGAAATTTAAGTGCCCACCAAAAATTTCCTTAGTTTTCCCTTCAGGTCCCGGAGCACTTTCGCATGATTTACAGTCTGATAAATATTGGTTTTCTATTGTTTTATGGTCGTGGCATTAATGATGTTTGACGTATGTGTTGAAGAAGTTGAGGGACCAGCATGTAGCAGTCTACACAAAGCGTCGTCCTGTTTATATACAGCTGTTGCATCCACAACACATCCACAACAAACACACAAAGCGAGCCTGTGAGAAGAAACTGCTCCAGCATCTGTTTCTTCTGCAGCTTACTGATCTAAAGAGCTGCAAGAATGAAGGGGCTCAAACACGTGGTGTCCGGGTTCACTGAGTACAACTGCTAAAATGAAATGAACCTGGACCCCAATCCTTACCCAAAGCGTTAGTGCTCACAATTGGTGAGTAATAGTTCTTGTGTAATAGTAAATTTCAAATAGAGAGGTGCATGTGTTTGTCCTTAAACATTACCCCTGCCGCTCTTGGGATTTAAACATTATCCCTGCCACTCCTGGGATTTAAACATTATCCCTGCCGCTCCTGGGATTTAAACATTATCCCTGCCGCTCCTGGCATTTAAACATTATCCCTGCCGCTCCTGGGATTTAAACATTATCCCTGCTGCTCCAGGGATTTAAACATTATCCCTGCCATTCCTGGGATTTAAACATGATCCCTGCCATTCCTGGGATTTAAACATGATCCCTGCCATTCCTGGGATCTAAACATTATCCCTGCTATTCCTGGGATTTAAACATTATCCCTGCCACTCCTGGGATTTAAAGCTTGCACTTCAAAGTACCAAAATATCTGGACTACCGGCCTCGATGTAGACATACATGAACAAAATGCTGCTATACAAACAAAGAGCTGTTATGGTAGAAACCACTTACAGTGACACATTTCCTGAGTTACCTTGATATATATATATATATATATATATATATATATATAAACTTAGCACAAAAAGTAAGGAAATTTGTGTTTGGTAGATTATTCTTTGTTGTAACAATGCTTCTTGGCAATAAATCTTATATCAGGCAGCTGATTGTCAGCACCTGGGGTACCAGAAGCTCAAAACAAGAGTCAATAGCAGCAGCAAAATAAGCTGTTTGGCGTTGGCAGAGAAGATTTGGCAAATTTTTCATGGGCGCAACCCACGTACTCAACTCTCCTGCTCATCCCACAAATGCATGTTCCTTACAAATGTGGTCCCATTTAAAAGGGAAATAAACAGGCTTTATATATATATATATATAACTTGGTTAAAAGAAACACTCAACAGTAGGGAAAGTACTCAACAAATAAGGATCAAAACTACTACTACTACTTTCAGCTGCTCCCGTTAGGGGTCACCACAGCAGATCATCCGTTTCCATCTCTTCCTGTCCTCTGCATCTTCCTCTGTCCCACCAGCCACCTGCATGTCCTCCCTCACCACATCCGTAAACCTCCTCTTTGGTCTTCCACACCCTGACCAGAATTCACCACCGCAGTCACATTTGTGATGACGTCGATAACAAATGACACACAAGCATGCACAGTGGAGCATCGCAAACCAGTACAGTGATAACTGTGTTTGTTTTGTTTTTTTTAATATTGTGGCGGACACTAGGGGCTATGCCTCTCACCCAGCAGGACTGTGAGCTGGGGGCGTGGTTTACGTTCCCGGGCTCGCCGGTGCAGGGTTGTTCCTGCTGCAGTTGGTTTTTGGAGTTGAGGAATAAACATCAAACTCGCCTTGGTCTCCTGTGTTTTTCCTCATTCCTGCCACATTGGTGACCCCGAATTGAACATGTTTGGAGCAGAAGAGGAGTGTGAATCCACTTCGGCTACGCCGCCCCAACTCTCACAGCCGGCTGTTCTCGCCGCGGCTGTGAAACTCCCAGAGTTCTGGCAGAGCGACCCGGCCTCGTGGTTCCAGCATGTCGAGGCGCTGTTCCACCTGCGTGGAATCTCCGCGGACGACTCCAGACACTATCTGGTCGTCGCTGCGTTGGACCAGCAGTCCACACGCTGGGCCATGCAGCTGTTGCGCCCCCCCCCCCCGCAACACGGTAAATACATCGCCCTCAAACATCTTCTGCTCCAGAGGTACAGCCTATCTACCGCAGAGCGGGCAGATAGGATCCTTTCCCTATCCGGTTTGGGCGACGGGACGGCTGTGGATCTCATGGACAATATGCTGTCGCTGCTAGGCTCAGACGAAGGTGGGTTCCTTTTCCCGCACGTTTTCCTGCGCCAGCTCCCGTCTCCTGTGCGCGCGGCTTTGGCTAACTCCCCGTGTCTGACCGCTGGTGACTGCCGAGGTTTGGCTGAGGAGGCCGATCGGGTCCTGCTGGCTACCAGACGGTTCTCTGTGCAGAGTGTGGCATCGGAGCCTCTGCAGCCGGCGTCGGAGGACGCGGACCCGGCAGTGGTGGCTGAAGTGACTGCCCGGAGACTGCGCTGGAGGGGCCTCTGTTTCTTCCACCAGCGGTTCGGCGGCAAGGCGAGGCGCTGCGTCCTCCGTGCACGTTTGAGGCGGCGGGAAACTCCAGGGCAGCGCTCAGTAGCAGCTGTGGGCGCTGGCGGACGTAGTGATCTGCTCTTCATTAAGGACACGATGTCAGGAAGACGGTTTCTGGTGGACTCAGGCTCGCAAAAGAGCCTACTCCCTCCTGCTAAGACAGACAGGTCGGCCGAAGGCGGCGGCCCACAGTTAAGTGCAGCTAACGGTTCGTCCATTGCGACGTTTGGCACAAGGTTGGTGACTGTTTGCTTCCGCGGGCGCCATTTTGAGTGGGACTTTGTAGTGGCCGCCATTACTGTTCCTATTATCGGCGCGGATGTTCTGTGTGCTAATGGTCTGCTTGTTGATGTTGCAAACCGCCGTTTAATTGATGCTGTGTCTTTCGCCACTGTTCCGTGCGAGACAGGGGGAGCCGGGCCGTTAACACACGCTAACTTTTTAGCATTAGGGGATGTTTTTCAGCGTTTGCTGGCAGATTTTCCATCGGTGACTACACCTGCCTTTTCCACCGCGGTTACTAAACACGGGGTACAACATTTCATTCCCACTCTGGGACCGGCAGTTTTGGCGCGCACGTGGCGCCTCAACGCAGTAAAATTGGCTACAGCCAAGGAGGAGTTCACCATCATGGAGCATCTGGGTATAGTGAGGCGTTCCAACAGCCCGTGGGCCTCGCCGCTTCACATGGTGCCCAAGGCGGATGGGTCGTGGCGGCCTTGCGGCGATTTTCGCCGCCTGAACAACGTCACCGCCAATGACCGCTATCCCATCCCACACATACAGGACTTTTCCATACGCCTGGCAGGTACCACTATTTTCTCTAAGGTGGACCTGGTGCGCGGCTATCATCAGGTTCCCGTGCGCGCAGAGGACGTGCCCAAGACCGCAGTGATCACCCCGTTTGGGCTTTTTGAGTTTATGCGCATGCCTTTTGGCTTGAAGGGGGCAGCGCAAACCTTTCAGAGGCTGATGGACTCGGTGTTGCATGACCTTGCTTTCATGTTCGTTTATCTCGACAACATATTAGTGGCCAGTCCGTCAGCTGAAGAGCACCTGGCGCACCTGAAACAGGTTTTCCGACGTCTGGACGAACACGGCCTGATAGTCAACCCGGCCAAGTGTCAGTTTGGACTGCCGGTGATTGACTTCTTGGGTCACCGCATTTCGCCGCAAGGCGCGGTCCCGTTGCCTTCTAAGGTGCAAGCGGTGGCGGAATTTCCCCGCCCGGTCTCTGTTAAGGCATTGCAGGAATTCTTGGGCATGGTGAATTTCTATAACCGTTTCCTCCCTCGCGCTGCCCACCTCCTTCAGCCACTTTACGAAGCCCTGCGGCTTAAGAAGGCTAACGACCCTGTCGACTGGACTCCCGAACGGGTCCAGGCCTTTGATGGAGCTAAGTGCGCCCTGGCTAACGCTGCCCTCCTCGCCCATCCTACACCCACGGCGTCCATAGCTTTAACAACCGATGCATCTGACATAGCCATGGGGGCTGTGGTTGAACAGCGTGTGGCGAATGCGTGGCAGCCACTCGCATTTTTTAGCCGCAAACTGCGGGATAGCGAGCGCAAGTACAGCATTTTTGACCGGGAGTTGCTGGCACTGCACCTTGCAACCCAGCATTTCCGCTTCCTGCTGGAGGGTCGCCCATTCACGGCTTATGTGGATCATAGGCCGCTGACTTTTGCCATGTCTAAGGTGACTGAGCCGTGGTCTGTTCGTCAACAGCGCCACCTAGCGGCGATTCTCCGAGTTAACAACGGACATTCAGCATGTGGCCGGGAAGTCCAACCCTGTTGCTGATTGTCTGTCGCGTGTGCTTGTGTGTTCTGTGCACCTCGGTGTGGATTTCTCCGCTATGGCTACCGACCAGCCCAGTGACCCGGACGTCCTTGCCCTTAGGTCAATGTGTACCGGTCTCAAGCTAGAGGACGCTGTGATGCAGGGAGGCAGTCCTGCCCTCCTCTGCGATGTCTCCACCGGCCGTCCCCGCCCCATTGTTCCGGTGAACTGGCGCCGTCGAGTTTTCGATTCGATTCACTCCCTCTAGCACCCTGGAGTTCGGGCGCCGGTGAAGTTGGTCGGTTCCAAGTTCGTCTGGCCTGGCCTCCGCAAGGACGTCAAGGGGTGGGCGGCTGCATGTGTAGCGTGCCAGCGCGCTAAGGTCCACCAGCACACTAAATCGCCCCTCGAACCGTTTCCGATCCCAGCCAGACGTTTTGACCACGTGCATGTGGACCTGGTGGGCCCTCTACCTTCTTCACAGGGTTTTACGCACCTGCTCACAATGGTAGATCGGACCACCAGGTGGCCAGAGGCTGTCCCTCTGTCCTCCACAACATCCTCGGATGTTGCACGCGCGTTTCTTTCCTCCTGGGTCGCCCGTTTCGGCACTCCGTCAGATATCACCTCAGACAGGGGCCCCCAGTTCGTGTCAGAGCTCTGGTCGGCACTTGCGCGATCCTTGGGTGTGCAGGTACACCGCACTACCGCGTATCACCCACAGGCTAACGGCTTGTATGAACGTTTTCACCGGTTGCTCAAGGCAGCGCTGCGCTCTCGGATGGTAACTGGGTGGAGCGTTTACCTTGGGTTATGCTCGGGTTGCGTTCGACTCCTAAGGAGGACCTCGACGCGTCACCCGCTGAGCTGGTGCTCGGTCAGCCGCTCCGCGTCCCTGGGGAATGTTTGCCTGGGAGTTCCGCTCCTCGACCCCGTCCGGCCGTTTATCCTTGTTTGTCCGACAGCACTCGGGTTCCAGGCCCCGTTCACCACTGTTTTCCGCGGTCGTTCGTGCCTGCGGAGCTCATGTCGGCTCGTTTTGTTTTTGTCCGGCATGATGCTCACCGCTCGCCCCTCCAACTCCCATACGATGGCCCATTTCGGGTTCTTGAGACGGGTCCTAAGGGTTTTGTGCTAGATATGGGTGGGCGTAGGGAGCATGTCACGCTTGATAGGCTTAAACCGGCGCACAGGGTGGCAGGCGAAGTTGTGTTTCCGGCCCAGGTTCCCCGTCGGGGTCTCCTCCTTCCAGGACCCCAGCAGTGTCTTCATGGGTTCAGCGTTCTGCTTCTCAGCCGGCTTTGGACTGTGTTTCACCTACTGTTTTGGCTGAGGGGCGGCGCAGTCGTTATGGCAGGCTGCTTAAGCCTCCAGTGAGACACTAATTTTCTTTCCAGGAGTCCCTTCTGGGTGTTCGGGGGGGGGGGGGGGGGCTGTATGGCGGACACTAGGGGCTATGCCTCTCACCCAGCAGGACTGTGAGCTGGGGGCGTGGTTTACGTTCCCGGGCTCGCCGGTGCAGGGTTGTTCCTGCTGCAGTTGGTTTTTGGAGTTGAGGAATAAACATCAAACTCGCCTTGGTCTCCTGTGTTTTTCCTCATTCCTGCCACAATATTTGTGTTCTTTATAAACTACATTAACAAAAGCTGAAATGTTTTAAATTACCAGACAATTTAGCATCAGTGTCCACCAGGCCTCTGGTGTAACAGTGCGTTACGTAAAATGCAACACTTCCTGTGCAACACCAACACTTCCCACCAGTGTACTTACCAGTACAGCAGCCATCAGAATAGACAACACTGAGCGATCTCAAGTCAAGCTAAAAGATTACAACATGAACAGCACTTCTACATTAAGTTTACCTTGCAGAAAGTTAATACATGGAACTGTAAGATTCTGTCCAGGACTTTTAATTAGTATAAGTGGTTGATCACAAAGTGGTTTCCACTGTCCTGCAAGAGTAAAGAAACTGTTGACTGCTGTGTTACTGTGCTACCGCTACTCTTGGTAGATACATAATGTGCTGCAGGTATGACTGTAGATAGCTAATGTGCTACAGGTACGACTGGTAGATAGATAATGTACTACAGGTAGGACTGGTAGATAGATAATGTACTACAGGTATGACTGGTAGATAGATAATGTGCTACAGGTACGACTGGTAGATAGATAAGGTGCTACAGGTATGACTGGTCGATAGATAATGTGCTACAGGTACGACTGTAGATAGCTAATGTGCTACAGTTATGACTGATAGATAGACAATGTGATACAGGTATGAATGGTAGATAGATAATGTGATACAGGTACTACTGGTAGATAGATAATGTGATACAGGTATGACTGGTAGATAGATAATGTGCAACAGGTATGACTGTAGATGGATAATGTGCTACAGGTATGACTGGTTGATAGATAATGTTCTACAGGTACAACTGGTAGATAGATAATGTGCGACGGGTATAGCCGTTAGATTGATGTGCTACAGGTATGACTGTAGATGGATAATGTGCTACAGGTATGACTGGGGGATAGATAATGTTCTACAGGTATGACTGTAGATGGATAATTTGCAACAGTTATGACTGGTTGATAGATAATGTGCTGCAGGTATGACTGAAGATGGATAATGTGCTACAGGTATGACTGGGGGATAGATAATGTTCTACAGGTATGACTGTAGATGGATAATTTGCTACAGTTATGACTGGTTGATAGATAATGTGCTGCAGGTATGACTGAAGATGGATAATGTGCTACAGATATGACTGGTTGATAGATAATGTGCTGCAGGTATGACTGTAGATGGATAATGTGCTACAGGTATGACTGTTGATAGATAGTGTTCTACAGGTATGACTGGTAGATAGATAAAGTGATACAGGTATGACTGGTATATACACTGCTCAAAAAAATAAAGGGAACACATAAGCAATGCAATGTAGCTCCAAGTCAATCACACTTTTGAGATATCAACCTGTCCAGTTAGGAAGCAACACTGATTTGTGAATCAATTTCACCTGTTGGTAAATTGTCTAATTTCCGTGGAAATTAGACAATTTGCAAGACAACCCCTATAACAGGAATGGATTTGCAGGTGGTGGCCACAGACCATTTGCCTGTCCTCATCTTTTCTGGCCGATCTTTGGTTAGTTTTTCATTTTGCTAGTGCCCTCACCACTAGAGGGGGCATGAGGCGGTATCTGCAACCTACAGAAGTTGCTCAGGTAGTGCAGCTCATCCAGGATGGCACATCAATGCGTGCTGTGGCAAGAAGATTTGATGTGTCTCCCAGCACAGTGTCCAGAGCATGGAGGAGGTACCAGGAGACAGGCCAGTACACCAGGAGACGTGGAGGGGGCCGCAGGAGGACAACAACCCCGCAGCAGGACCGCTATCTGGTCCTTTGTGCAAGGAGGAACAGGAGGAGCACTGCCAGAGCCCTACAAAACGACCTTCAACAGGCCACTAATGTGCAGGTTTCTGCTCAAACAGTGAGAAACAGAATGCATGAGGATGGTATGAGGGCCCGACGTCCACAATTGGGGCCTGTGCTCACAGCCCAACACCGTGCAGCCCGATTGACCTTTGCCAGAGAACATCTTGGTTGGCAGATTGGCCATTGGCGCCCTGTGCTCTTCACAGATGAGAGCAGGTTCACACTGAACACATGTGACAGACGTGAGAGAGTCTGGAGACGCTGTGGAGAACGTTCTGCTGCCTGCAACATCCTCCAGCATGACCGGTTTGGCGGTGGGTCAGTGATGGTCTGGGGAGGCATATCCTTGGAGGGCCGCACAGACCTCTACGTGCTAGCCAGAGGTACCATGACTGCCATTAGGTACCGGGATGAGATCCTCAGACCCATTGTCAGACCATATGCTGGTGCAGTGGGCCCTGGGTTCCTGCTCATGCATGACAATGCTCGTCCTCATGTGGCCAGAGTGTTTCAGCAGTTCCTGTATGTCGAGGGCATTGATGCTATGGACCGGCCTGCACATTCCCCAGACCTGAATCCAATCGAGCACCTCTGGGACATCATGTCTCGTACCATCCGCCAACGCGATGTCGCACCACAGACTGTCCAGGAGTTGACCGATGCCCTGATCCAGGTCTGGGAGGAGATCCCTCAGGAGACCATCCGTCGTCTCATCGGGAGCATGCCCAGACGTTGTAGGGAGTGCATACAGGCACGTGGAGGCCACACACACTACTGAGCCTCATTTTGAATCGTCTTGAAGAATTTCCACAGAAGTTGGATCAGCCTATGTTCTCATTTTCCACTTTGATTTTGAGTATGATTCTGAATCCAGACCTTAATGAGCTAATGATTTTGATTTCCATTGATCATTCTTAGGTTATTTTGCTCTAAACACATTCCTCTGTCTAATAAATAAAAATTTTCAGCTGAAATATTTCATTCATCGAGGTCTATATTGTGTTTTTAGGTGTTCCCTTTATTTTTTTGAGCAGTGTAGATAATGTGCTACAGGTATGACTGGTGGATAGATAATGTTCTACAGGTATGGCTCGTAGATAGATAAAGTGATACAGGTATGACTGTAGATAGATAATGTGCTACAGGTATGACTGTAGATGGATAATGTGCTACAGGTATGACTGGTATATAGATAATGTGCTACAGGTATGACTGGTGGATAGATAATTTTCTACAGGTATGACTGGTTGATAGATAATGTGCTGCAGGTATGACTGTAGATGGATAATGTGCTACAGGTATGACTGGTAGATAGATAATGTGCTACAGGTATGACTGTAGATGGATAATGTGCTACAGGTATGACTGGTATATAGATAATGTGATACAGGTATGACTGGTGGATAGATAATTTTCTACAGGTATGACTGGTTGATAGATAATGTGCTGCAGGTATGACTGTAGATGGATAATGTGCTACAGGTATGACTGGTAGATAGATAATGTGCTACAGGTATGACTAGATGGATAATGTGCTACAGGTATGACTGGTATATAGATAATGTGATACAGGTATGACTGGTGGATAGATAATTTTCTACAGGTATGACTGGTTGATAGATAGTGTTCTACAGGTATGACTGTAGATGGATAATGTGCTACAGGTATGACTGGTTGATAGATAATGTTCTACAGGTATGACTGTAGATGGATATTGTGCTACAGGTACGACTGTAGATAGGAAGACTAATGCTGCTTTCACACCACGGTCATAAAGCCACATGGTTCACATGAGGTAAAGAACAAGCCGGACCCCATTGCCTCACAAAGACCGCACAGGAAAGAAGCAGTAAGTTAACTTCCTCCTACTATCAATGCTGCAATGCTATGGGCACACTTCGTAGAGGTCAACGTATTTAGAGGTTAAAGTTCAAATAAAGTGACATTGTCTAGTTTTTCTATTAATTTGGCAAATGTGACATACTCATTTCTTTGCGTACAGGAAATCACGCTTGCTATGAGGCATGGTAAAAATGAACGCAGGATTTAAGTTTATTTTTTCTTCAGCAATGGACCCCATGCACTTTGCTGCAACCTCAACCACCAACCAGCCGTCACCGAAGACAGAAACATCTCCCCCCTTTTCTCCCCAATTACACTTGGCCAATTAACCCACTCTTCCAAGCCGTCCCGGTCGCTGCACCACCCCCTCTGCTGACCTGAGGAGGGCTGCAGACTACCACATGCCTCCTCCCATACATGTGGAGTCACCAGCCGCTTGTTTTCACCTGACAGTGAGGAGTTTCACCAGGGGGACGTAGCACGTGGGAGGATCACGCTATTCCCCCAGTTCCCCCTCCCCCCCGAAGACCACCACGCCACCTGGACGCCCTGACAAAAACATCTTAAAATCACGTGTTCAGGCATCAGGGTTGGTGTGATGGTCTATTCTGTTGTCTACCAACTCGGGGATCGCCGGTTCAAATCCCTGTGTTACCTCCGGCTTGGTCAGCATCCCTACAGACACAATAGGCCGTGTCTGCAGGTGGGAAGCCTGTGAATGAATAAAAGATCATGTGTCGTTTGCGGATATTGTGACAATACTGCCGGCACTATTTAAGGCGATGGCAGTGGAATGAAGTGGGACATTGAATCACCAGAGGTCTCAATTTGTTGTGTACACCCTCCACATGTTAATTAGTCAAAAAATCACACACTGTTGCTTTAAGCTTATCCTTGCACACTAACCCAAGGCGGTGCACGCCGCTTAGTGTCGCACATTTGTCGAGGAGAGCACGGCTATGTCTGCCATTGAAAACAATGACTTTACGCTGAGCTGTGTGTTGCTGATTCTGCTGTGAAAGCACCGCATGTCCTTTAACAGCATGTGTGGGTACACGTCCTGCTGCCAGGAAACACCACGTTCGATAAGGAAACAGTCAACCCGGTACCAAACAGCAGACTCACTCAAAGGCGATGTACGTGAGCAGCGTCGCAGCAGAGAAGATGGCAGAGATGCCACAGCCAATGTAGGAGATGAAGGTCAGAATCCTTGTGTTCTCCTCACTCATGTGGATGGCGGCTCCCGATATGTCCTGCAAAGAGAGGGAGAGAATGACAAAGGGAGTGGGAAAGATGGAGAAAAGGAAAGAAAGAGAGGCAACATTTTTGACAAGGAATGGGCCAAAATGCATCAAAGGGAACCAGATTCTAAACCTCACTAAAAAATAGTTAAAGGGGACCGATCATGCTATAGTCTTTGGGGTCCCCAAAACATGTCTTTGAGTATTTTTGCTGAAAATACCACTGAAGTTAAGCGTTCCAGCATGCTTCTATACCCCTCTGTTGACCTCGTGTTCAGGTTACTCGGATTGAGCATATGCTAATTTGATGCAAATGAGCTGCTGCACCCCACGCCCCACCCCGTGACGTCATTCCCAGGTGAGAAGGAGATGTCAACAGAACCTCTTCAGTCCACTCCACCGAGCTGACCAATACTGGAGGATCTTCTCTGAGTGTGAAGAATAACTGCTGTCAGTCATTGTGTCTGTAGCCATTCGCAGTTCCACTGGACGTAGACTCGCATGGCTGAATCTGAGACAAGCACACGCTACCGGCAGGACCAACCAGGGAGCCTCATGTCGCCGGACAGGGCTGGGCAGACCCGAAAACCGCAACCCCGTTGGTGGTGGGGTGTACGGACGGGTAGGTGACGGACCACGCGGCCGGGTTCGGTAAACACCGGTCGGGAGTTCGGCCCTTGCTTTTTTTAAGTGTGCGCTGCAGCATGCGAGGATTTTGAGAAAGTGTCTTCCGGGAAACACCGCGAGGCACACACCGAGCTCTTGGACCGGGGGAGGGGCGGTGAACCTCGCGGCGGGAGCCGTGGAAGAACAACCGGGACAAGCGGTCCGGCTGAGCCCCGCCGCAAGAGCTGACGAGCGGAGCAACGGAGAGGACCAGGCGCCAGAGCCCCGCCTACTCGGCACACTGCTCACTGCAACAAGAAGACTGGAGAAACCGACCACCCGAATGCTGGTGAAGCCGGCCGGTGGAGGCCCTCCAGAGGCGTGTTAAGTTAAGTTAGCCCCACTGATCAGGACACAAAGAGACAAAGCGAGTCCGGGTATGGTGCAGGCAGCCCGGCCACATGAAGCACCCGCGGTGCGGCCGACACTTCCCCTGGCTCTCCACACTGAAACCCGCCGGAACCCACCACACACTAACCATGACTTCCAACTTTAACGGGACCGTTAGACCAGAAATAAACTCTATCCACTCGGCTCTTCTGAGCGTTGGATCAGAAATAAACTCTATCCACTCAGCTCTTCTGAACGTTGGATCAGAAATAAACTCTATCCACTCGGCTCTTCTGAGCGTTGCATCAGAAATAAACTCTATCCACTCGGCTCTTCTGAGCGTTGGATCAGAAATAAACTCTATCCACTCAGCTCTTCTGAGCGTTGGATCAGAAATAAACTCTATCCGCTCAGCTCTTCTGAGCGTTGGATCAGAAATAAACTCTATCCGCTCAGCTCTTCTGAGCGTTGGATCAGAAATAAACTCTATCCGCTCGGCTCTTCTGAGAGTTGGATCAGAAATAAACTCTATCCACTCAGCTCTTCTGAGCGTTGCATCAGAA
This sequence comes from Lampris incognitus, assembly GCF_029633865.1. Taxonomy (NCBI): domain Eukaryota; kingdom Metazoa; phylum Chordata; class Actinopteri; order Lampriformes; family Lampridae; genus Lampris; species Lampris incognitus. The sequence goes on from NC_079225.1 coordinate 48,120,730, forward strand.
ATAAACTCTATCCACTCGGCTCTTCTGAGCGTTGGATCAGAAATAAACTCTATCCACTCAGCTCTTCTGAGCGTTGGATCAGAAATAAACTCTATCCACTCAGCTCTTCTGAGCGTTGGATCAGAAATAAACTCTATCCACTCGGCTCTTCTGAGCGTTGGATCAGAAATAAACTCTATCCACTCGGCTCTTCTGAGCGTTGGATCAGAAATAAACTCTATCCACTCGGCTCTTCTGAGCGTTGGATCAGAAATAAACTTTATCCACTCGGCTCTTCTGAGCGTTGGACCAGAAATAAACTCTATCCACTCGGCTCTTCTGAGCGTTGGATCAGAAATAAACTCTATCCACTCGGCTCTTCTGAACGTTGGATCAGAAATAAACTCTATCCACTCGGCTCTTCTGAGCGTTGGATCAGAAATAAACTCTATCCACTCGGCTCTTCTGAGCGTTGGATCAGAAATAAACTTTATCCACTCGGCTCTTCTGAGCGTTGCATCAGAAATAAACTCTATCCACTCGGCTCTTCTGAGCGTTGCATCAGAAATAAACTCTATCCACTCGGCTCTTCTGAGCGTTGGATCAGAAATAAACTCTATCCACTCGGCTCTTCTGAGCGTTGGATCAGAAATAAACTCTATCCACTCGGCTCTTCTGAGCGTTGGATCAGAAATAAACTCTATCCACTCGGCTCTTCTGAGCGTTGGATCAGAAATAAACTCTATCCACTCGGCTCTTCTGAGCGTTGGATCAGAAATAAACTCTATCCACTCGGCTCTTCTGAGCGTTGCATCAGAAATAAACTCTATCCACTCGGCTCTTCTGAGCGTTGGATCAGAAATAAACTCTATCCACTCGGCTCTTCTGAGCGTTGCATCAGAAATAAACTCTATCCACTCGGCTCTTCTGAGCGTTGGATCAGAAATAAACTTTATCCACTCGGCTCTTCTGAGCGTTGCATCAGAAATAAACTCTATCCACTCGGCTCTTCTGAGCGTTGCATCAGAAATAAACCCTATCCACTCGGCTCTTCTGAGCGTTGGATCAGAAATAAACTTTATCCACTCGGCTCTTCTGAGCGTTGGATCAGAAATAAACTCTATCCACTCGGCTCTTCTGAGCGTTGGATCAGAAATAAACTCTATCCACTCGGCTCTTCTGAGCGTTGGATCAGAAATAAACTTTATCCACTCGGCTCTTCTGAGCGTTGGATCAGAAATAAACTCTATCCACTCGGCTCTTCTGAGCGTTGAATCAGAAATAAACTCTATCCACTCGGCTCTTCTGAGCGTTGGATCAGAAATAAACTCTATCCACTCGGCTCTTCTGAGCGTTGGATCAGAAATAAACTCTATCCACTCGGCTCTTCTGAGCGTTGCATCAGAAATAAACTCTATCCACTCGGCTCTTCTGAGCGTTGGATCAGAAATAAACTCTATCCACTCGGCTCTTCAGAGCGTTGGATCAGAAATAAACTCTATCCACTCGGCTCTTCTGAGCGTTGCATCAGAAATAAACTTTATCCACTCAGCTCTTCTGAGCGTTGCATCAGATCGAATCCCCGTGTTACCTCCGGCTTGGTCCTGCCACACCGACTGGGATAAGCGGCTTGGATAGTGGATGGATGGATAACTGATGCATTAACCCTTTACCTTGTGTTGAGTGCAGCAATATGTGATGTGAAAGGTACCCCTTCATGTCTGTATGAGAAGCAGCGGGTTAACTACGACCTCATCTCACCCTCAACACCACCACTACCAAACCTTAGTGTCATTCATGTTATTCATATATCAGGGTGGAAGCCTTACACTGGAAACTTTGGAACTGCCACATCTCTTCACAGACACCGAAGGGTACCTCACGCGCCATATGTCAACGCTTTGGTAACGGCGTCAATATGTGATGCCGCAGAATGAGAATGCATTGAATCTCTTTTCCTTATTCAACTTCACATCATCTCCCACCCTGAAAACCACAAACCCCTCCTAACAGGCATCATGCAAAACTCCCATCAGCACTCTGACTTATCTATCTATATCACCAGGACCTACCGAGTCTTCATCCTCCCACATTCCTCTCACGTCACCCCCCCCCCCACCGTCCCTCCAGCTATTGCTCATGGCTGCACATGTTGATCCCACGGCTGCATGGTGAACAGTATGCTGGGTCATGCAGCAGCTCTCCACATACAACCTGTATTTGGTTCAGGTCACCGCTTCACCCACTGTTGACTTTTATAACCTTTGGTCTCCAGCGTCAACCGCCATGTTCACTTGTAGGTTGAGTTCTCATCTTTTCACTCAACATGAGCACCTTCCCCCCAGTTCCCCCTCCCCCCCGAACAGGCGCCCCGACCAACCAGAGGAGGCGCTAGTATAGTAACCAGGACAAATACCCATATCCGGCTTCCCACCAACAGACACCGCCATTTGTGTCTGTAGGGACGGCCGACCAAGCCGGAAGTCAAGTCCAGTCAAGTCAAGTCAATTTTATTTGTATAGCCCAATATCACAAATTTACCTCAGAGGGCTTTACAGCAACACAACACCCTGTCATTTGACCCTCTCATCAGATAAGGGACAACTCCCTAAAAAAAACAAACCCTTTAACAGGGAGAAAAAATAAGAAGGAACCTCAGGGAGAGCAACAGAGGAGGATCTCTCTCCCAATACCGACAACATGAAGTGGATGGAGGTAACATGGGGATTCGAACTGCTGATCCCTATGTTGATAGGCAACGGAATAGACCACCACACTACCTGAACGGCCTATATAGTACTTTTCTAGATACCCAAAGCACTTCACATTGAAGGGGGTAACTCACCTCAACCACCACCAATGTGTAGCACCACCTGGGTGATGCACTGAACGCTGAACACAATAGCTTGAGGTGGAGAGGGAGGAGTCATCGAGCCAATTACATGGGGGATGATGAGGTGGGCAGGTGGAGAGAGCCAGGTTGGGAATGTTGCCAGGACACCGGGGAACCCCCTACTGTTTATGATAAGTGCCATGAGATCTTTAATGACCACAGCGAGTCAGGACCTTGGTTTACCGTCTCATCTGAAGGACGGCATCTCCTACAGCAGTGTCCCCGTCACTGAACTGGGGCATTGGGATTTGATATTTACTGTTTTTTTTAGCACCAAAGGGAAGACTGCCCCCCACTGGCCCACCAACACCACCTCCAGCAGCAACTCAGTTTTCCCAGGAGGACTCCCATCCAAGTACTAGCCAAGCCCACACCTGCTTAGCTTCTGTCATTCGGCAGAGCCAGGGTCCATGTTGGTAAGGCTGCCAGAAATGTAAGAGCTCATATGGGTCCTGTATAAGTGTCAGAGCTCATATGGGTCCTGTATAAGTGTAAGAGCTCATATGGGTCCTGTATAAGTGTCAGAGCTCTTATGGGTCCTGTATAAGTGTCAGAGCTCATATGGGTCCTGTATAAGTGTAAGAGCTCAAATGGGTCCTGTATAAGTGTAAGAGCTCATATGGGTCCTGTATAAGTGTCAGAGCTCATATGGGTCCTGTATAAGTGTAAGAGCTCATATGGGTCCTGTATAAGTGTCAGAGCTCTTATGGGTCCTGTATAAGTGTAAGAGCTCATATGGGTCCTGTATAAGTACAAGAGCTCATATGGGTCCTGTATAAGTGTCAGAGCTCATATGGGTCCTATATAAGTGTCAGAGCTCGTATGGGTCCTGTATAAGTGTCAGAGCTCTTATGGGTCCTATATAAGTGTCAGAGCGCATATGGGTCCTGTATAAGTGTCAGAGCTCTTATGGGTCCTGTATAAGTGTCAGAGCTCATATGGGTCCTGTATAAGTGTAAGAGCTCAAATGGGTCCTGTATAAGTGTCAGAGCTCTTATGGGTCCTGTATAAGTGTCAGAGCTCATATGGGTCCTGTATAAGTGTAGGAGCTCATATGGGTCCTGTATAAGTGTCAGAGCTCATATGGGTCCTGTATAAGTGTAGGAGCTCATATGGGTCCTGTATAAGTATAAGAGCTCTTATGGGTCCTGTATAAGTGTCAGAGCTCATATGGGACCTGTATAAGTGTCAGAGCTCATATGGGTCCTGTATAAGTGTAGGAGCTCATATGGGTCCTGTATAAGTGTCAGAGCTCATATGGGTCCTGTATAAGTGTCAGAGCTCATATGGGTCCTATATAAGTGTCAGAGCTCATATGGGTCCTGTATAAGTGTCAGAGCTCGTATGGGTCCTGTATAAGTGTCAGAGCTCATATGGGTCCTGTATAAGTGTCAGAGCTCATATGGGTCCTGTATAAATGTAGGAGCTCATATGGGTCCTGTATAAGTATAAGAGCTCTTATGGGTCCTGTATAAGTGTCAGAGCTCATATGGGTCCTGTATAAGTGTCAGAGCTCATATGGGTCCTATATAAGTGTCAGAGCTCATATGGGTCCTGTATAAGTGTCAGAGCTCGTATGGGTCCTGTATAAGTGTCAGAGCTCATATGGGTCCTGTATAAGTGTCAGAGCTCATATGGGTCCTGTATAAGTGTCAGAGCTCATATGGGTCCCGTATAAGTGTCAGAGCTCATATGGGTCCTGTATAAGTGTAGGCGCTCATATGGGTCCTGTATAAGTGTAGGAGCTCATATGGGTCCTGTATAAGTGTCAGAGCTCTTATGGGTCCTGTATAAGTGTCAGAGCTCATATGGGTCCTATATAAGTGTCAGAGCTCATATGGGTCCCGTATAAGTGTCAGAGCTCGTATGGGTCCTGTATAAGTGTCAGAGCTCATATGGGTCCTGTATAAGTGTCAGAACTCATATGGGTCCTGTATAAGTGTCAGAGCTCATATGGGTCCTGTATAAGTGTCAGAGCTCATATGGGTCCTGTATAAGTGTAGGAGCTCATATGGGTCCTGTATAAGTATAAGAGCTCATATGGGTCCTGTATAAGTGTCAGAGCTCATATGGGTCCTGTATAAGTGTCAGAGCTCATATAGGTCCTATATAAGTGTCAGAGCTCATATGGGTCCTGTATAAGTGTCAGAGCTCATATGGGTCCTGTATAAGTGTCAGAGCTCATATGGGTCCTGTATAAGTGTCAGAGCTCATTTGGGTCCTGTATAAGTGTCAGAGCTCATATGGGTCCTGTATAAGTGTCAGAGCTCATATGGGTCCTGTATAAGTGTAAGAGCTCATATGGGTCCTGTATAAGTGTCAGAGCTCATATGGGTCCTGTATAAGTGTAGGAGCTCATATGGGTCCTGTATAAGTGTAAGAGCTCATATGGGTCCTGTATAAGTGTAAGAGCTCATATGGGTCCTGTATAAGTGTCAGAGCTCGTATGGGTCCTGTATAAGTGTCAGAGCTCGTATGGGTCCTGTATAAGTGTAGGAGCTCATATGGGTCCTGTATAAGTGTCAGAGCTCGTATGGGTCCTGTATAAGTGTCAGAGCTCATATGGGTCCTGTATAAGTGTCAGAGCTCATATGGGTCCTGTATAAGTGTCAGAGCTCATATGGGTCCTGTATAAGTGTCAGAGCTCATATGGGTCCTGTATAAGTGTCAGAGCTCATATGGGTCCTGTATAAGTGTCAGAGCTCATATGGGTCCTGTATAAGTGTCAGAGCTCCTATGGGTCCTGTATAAGTGTCAGAGCTCGTATGGGTCCTGTATAAGTGTCAGAGCTCATATGGGTCCTGTATAAGTGTCAGAGCTCATATGGGTCCTGTATAAGTGTCAGAGCTCATATGGGTCCTGTATAAGTGTCAGAGCTCATATGGGTCCTGTATAAGTGTCAGAGCTCATTTGGGTCCTGTATAAGTGTCAGAGCTCGTATGGGTCCTGTATAAGTGTCAGAGCTCGTATGGGTCCTGTATAAGTGTAGGAGCTCATATGGGTCCTGTATAAGTGTCAGAGCTCATATGGGTCCTGTATAAGTGTAGGAGCTCATATGGGTCCTGTATAAGTGTCAGAGCTCATATGGGTCCTGTATAAGTGTCAGAGCTCATATGGGTCCTGTATAAGTGTCAGAGCTCATATGGGTCCTGTATAAGTGTCAGAGCTCATATGGGTCCTGTATAAGTGTCAGAGCTCATATGGGTCCTGTATAAGTGTCAGAGCTCATATGGGTCCTGTATAAGTGTCAGAGCTCGTATGGGTCCTGTATAAGTGTCAGAGCTCGTATGGGTCCTGTATAAGTGTAGGAGCTCTTATGGGTCCTGTATAAGTGTCAGAGCTCGTATGGGTCCTGTATAAGTGTCAGAGCTCATATGGGTCCTGTATAAGTGTCAGAGCTCATATGGGTCCTGTATAAGTGTAGGAGCTCATATGGGTCCTGTATAAGTGTCAGAGCTCATATGGGTCCTGTATAAGTGTCAGAGCTCATATGGGTCCTGTATAAGTGTCAGAGCTCATATGGGTCCTGTATAAGTGTCAGAGCTCGTATGGGTCCTGTATAAGTGTAGGAGCTCATATGGGTCCTGTATAAGTGTCAGAGCTCATATGGGTCCTGTATAAGTGTCAGAGCTCATATGGGTCCTGTATAAGTGTAGGAGCTCATATGGGTCCTGTATAAGTGTCAGAGCTCATATGGGTCCTGTATAAGTGTCAGAGCTCATATGGGTCCTGTATAAGAGTCAGAGCTCATATGGGTCCTGTATAAGTGTCAGAGCTCATATGGGTCCTGTATAAGTGTCAGAGCTCATATGGGTCCTGTATAAGTGTCAGAGCTCATATGGGTCCTGTATAAGTGTAGGCGCTCATATGGGTCCTGTATAAGTGTAGGAGCTCATATGGGTCCTGTATAAGTGTAAGAGCTCATATGGGTCCTGTATAAGTGTCAGAGCTCGTATGGGTCCTGTATAAGTGTAGGAGCTCATATGGGTCCTGTATAAGTGTCAGAGCTCGTATGGGTCCTGTATAAGTGTCGGAGCTCATATGGGTCCTGTATAAGTGTAGGAGCTCATATGGGTCCTGTATAAGTGTCAGAGCTCGTATGGGTCCTGTATAAGTGTCAGAGCTCATATGGGTCCTGTATAAGTGTAGGAGCTCATATGGGTCCTGTATAAGTGTCAGAGCTCATATGGGTCCTGTATAAGTGTAGGAGCTCATATGGGTCCTGTATAAGTGTCAGAGCTCATATGGGTCCTGTATAAGTGTCAGAGCTCATATGGGTCCTGTATAAGTGTAGGAGCTCATATGGGTCCTGTATAAGTGTAGGAGCTCTTATGGGTCCTGTATAAGTGTCAGAGCTCATATGGGTCCTGTATAAGTGTCAGAGCTCATATGGGTCCTGTATAAGTGTAGGAGCTCATATGGGTCCTGTATAAGTGTCAGAGCTCATATGGGTCCTGTATAAGTGTCAGAGCTCATATGGGTCCTGTATAAGTGTCAGAGCTCGTATGGGTCCTGTATAAGTGTAGGAGCTCATATGGGTCCTGTATAAGTGTCAGAGCTCATATGGGTCCTGTATAAGTGTCAGAGCTCATATGGGTCCTGTATAAGTGTAGGAGCTCATATGGGTCCTGTATAAGTGTCAGAGCTCATATGGGTCCTGTATAAGTGTCAGAGCTCATATGGGTCCTGTATAAGAGTCAGAGCTCATATGGGTCCTGTATAAGTGTCAGAGCTCATATGGGTCCTGTATAAGTGTCAGAGCTCATATGGGTCCTGTATAAGTGTCAGAGCTCATATGGGTCCTGTATAAGTGTAGGCGCTCATATGGGTCCTGTATAAGTGTAGGAGCTCATATGGGTCCTGTATAAGTGTAGGAGCTCATATGGGTCCTGTATAAGTGTCAGAGCTCATATGGGTCCTGTATAAGTGTCAGAGCTCATATGGGTCCTGTATAAGTGTCAGAGCTCATATGGGTCCTGTATAAGTGTCAGAGCTCATATGGGTCCTGTATAAGTGTAGGAGCTCTTATGGGTCCTGTATAAGTGTAGGAGCTCATATGGGTCCTGTATAAGTGTCAGAGCTCATATGGGTCCTGTATAAGTGTCAGAGCTCATATGGGTCCTGTATAAGTGTCAGAGCTCATATGGGTCCTGTATAAGTGTCAGAGCTCATATGGGTCCTGTATAAGTGTCAGAGCTCGTATGGGTCCTGTATAAGTGTCAGAGCTCGTATGGGTCCTGTATAAGTGTAGGAGCTCATATGGGTCCTGTATAAGTGTCAGAGCTCATATGGGTCCTGTATAAGTGTCAGAGCTCATATGGGTCCTGTATAAGTGTAGGAGCTCATATGGGTCCTGTATAAGTGTCAGAGCTCATATGGGTCCTGTATAAGTGTCAGAGCTCATATGGGTCCTGTATAAGTGTAGGAGCTCATATGGGTCCTGTATAAGTGTCAGAGCTCATATGGGTCCTGTATAAGTGTAGGAGCTCATATGGGTCCTGTATAAGTGTAAGAGCTCATATGGGTCCTGTATAAGTGTCAGAGCTCGTATGGGTCCTGTATAAGTGTAGGAGCTCATATGGGTCCTGTATAAGTGTCAGAGCTCGTATGGGTCCTGTATAAGTGTCGGAGCTCATATGGGTCCTGTATAAGTGTAGGAGCTCATATGGGTCCTGTATAAGTGTCAGAGCTCGTATGGGTCCTGTATAAGTGTCAGAGCTCATATGGGTCCTGTATAAGTGTAGGAGCTCATATGGGTCCTGTATAAGTGTCAGAGCTCATATGGGTCCTGTATAAGTGTAGGAGCTCATATGGGTCCTGTATAAGTGTCAGAGCTCATATGGGTCCTGTATAAGTGTCAGAGCTCATATGGGTCCTGTATAAGTGTAGGAGCTCATATGGGTCCTGTATAAGTGTAGGAGCTCTTATGGGTCCTGTATAAGTGTCAGAGCTCATATGGGTCCTGTATAAGTGTCAGAGCTCATATGGGTCCTGTATAAGTGTAGGAGCTCATATGGGTCCTGTATAAGTGTCAGAGCTCATATGGGTCCTGTATAAGTGTCAGACCTCATATGGGTCCTGTATAAGTGTAGGAGCTCATATGGGTCCTGTATAAGTGTAGGAGCTCATATGGGTCCTGTATAAGTGTAGGAGCTCATATGGGTCCTGTATAAGTGTAGGAGCTCTTATGGGTCCTGTATAAGTGTCAGAGCTCATATGGGTCCTGTATAAGTGTAGGAGCTTATATGGGCCCTGTATAAGTGTAGGAGCTCATATGGGTCCTGTATAAGTGTAGGAGCTCATATGGGTCCTGTATAAGTGTAGGAGCTCATATGGGTCCTGTATAAGTGTAGGAGCTCATATGGGTCCTGTATAAGTGTAGGAGCTCATATGGGTCCTGTATAAGTGTCAGAGCTCATATGGGTCCTGTATAAGTGTAGGAGCTCATATGGGTCCTGTATAAGTGTCAGAGCTCATATGGGTCCTGTATAAGTGTAGGAGCTCATATGGGTCCTGTATAAGTGTAGGAGCTCTTATGGGTCCTGTATAAGTGTAGGAGCTCATATGGGTCCTGTATAAGTGTAGGAGCTCATATGGGTCCTGTATAAGTGTAGGAGCTCATATGGGTCCTGTATAAGTGTCAGAGCTCATATAGGTCCTATATAAGTGTCAGAGCTCATATGGGTCCTGTATAAGTGTCAGAGCTCATATGGGTCCTGTATAAGTGTCAGAGCTCATATGGGTCCTGTATAAGTGTCAGAGCTCATTTGGGTCCTGTATAAGTGTCAGAGCTCATATGGGTCCTGTATAAGTGTCAGAGCTCATATGGGTCCTGTATAAGTGTAAGAGCTCATATGGGTCCTGTATAAGTGTCAGAGCTCATATGGGTCCTGTATAAGTGTAGGAGCTCATATGGGTCCTGTATAAGTGTAAGAGCTCATATGGGTCCTGTATAAGTGTAAGAGCTCATATGGGTCCTGTATAAGTGTCAGAGCTCATATGGGTCCTGTATAAGTGTCAGAGCTCGTATGGGTCCTGTATAAGTGTAGGAGCTCATATGGGTCCTGTATAAGTGTCAGAGCTCGTATGGGTCCTGTATAAGTGTCAGAGCTCATATGGGTCCTGTATAAGTGTCAGAGCTCATATGGGTCCTGTATAAGTGTCAGAGCTCATATGGGTCCTGTATAAGTGTCAGAGCTCATATGGGTCCTGTATAAGTGTCAGAGCTCATATGGGTCCTGTATAAGTGTCAGAGCTCATATGGGTCCTGTATAAGTGTCAGAGCTCCTATGGGTCCTGTATAAGTGTCAGAGCTCGTATGGGTCCTGTATAAGTGTCAGAGCTCATATGGGTCCTGTATAAGTGTCAGAGCTCATATGGGTCCTGTATAAGTGTCAGAGCTCATATGGGTCCTGTATAAGTGTCAGAGCTCATATGGGTCCTGTATAAGTGTCAGAGCTCATTTGGGTCCTGTATAAGTGTCAGAGCTCGTATGGGTCCTGTATAAGTGTCAGAGCTCGTATGGGTCCTGTATAAGTGTAGGAGCTCATATGGGTCCTGTATAAGTGTCAGAGCTCATATGGGTCCTGTATAAGTGTAGGAGCTCATATGGGTCCTGTATAAGTGTCAGAGCTCATATGGGTCCTGTATAAGTGTCAGAGCTCATATGGGTCCTGTATAAGTGTCAGAGCTCATATGGGTCCTGTATAAGTGTCAGAGCTCATATGGGTCCTGTATAAGTGTCAGAGCTCATATGGGTCCTGTATAAGTGTCAGAGCTCATATGGGTCCTGTATAAGTGTCAGAGCTCGTATGGGTCCTGTATAAGTGTCAGAGCTCGTATGGGTCCTGTATAAGTGTAGGAGCTCTTATGGGTCCTGTATAAGTGTCAGAGCTCGTATGGGTCCTGTATAAGTGTCAGAGCTCATATGGGTCCTGTATAAGTGTCAGAGCTCATATGGGTCCTGTATAAGTGTAGGAGCTCATATGGGTCCTGTATAAGTGTCAGAGCTCATATGGGTCCTGTATAAGTGTCAGAGCTCATATGGGTCCTGTATAAGTGTCAGAGCTCATATGGGTCCTGTATAAGTGTCAGAGCTCGTATGGGTCCTGTATAAGTGTAGGAGCTCATATGGGTCCTGTATAAGTGTCAGAGCTCATATGGGTCCTGTATAAGTGTCAGAGCTCATATGGGTCCTGTATAAGTGTAGGAGCTCATATGGGTCCTGTATAAGAGTCAGAGCTCATATGGGTCCTGTATAAGTGTCAGAGCTCATATGGGTCCTGTATAAGTGTCAGAGCTCATATGGGTCCTGTATAAGTGTCAGAGCTCATATGGGTCCTGTATAAGTGTAGGCGCTCATATGGGTCCTGTATAAGTGTAGGAGCTCATATGGGTCCTGTATAAGTGTAGGAGCTCATATGGGTCCTGTATAAGTGTCAGAGCTCATATGGGTCCTGTATAAGTGTCAGAGCTCATATGGGTCCTGTATAAGTGTCAGAGCTCATATGGGTCCTGTATAAGTGTCAGAGCTCATATGGGTCCTGTATAAGTGTAGGAGCTCTTATGGGTCCTGTATAAGTGTAGGAGCTCATATGGGTCCTGTATAAGTGTCAGAGCTCATATGGGTCCTGTATAAGTGTCAGAGCTCATATGGGTCCTGTATAAGTGTCAGAGCTCATATGGGTCCTGTATAAGTGTCAGAGCTCATATGGGTCCTGTATAAGTGTCAGAGCTCGTATGGGTCCTGTATAAGTGTCAGAGCTCGTATGGGTCCTGTATAAGTGTAGGAGCTCATATGGGTCCTGTATAAGTGTCAGAGCTCATATGGGTCCTGTATAAGTGTCAGAGCTCATATGGGTCCTGTATAAGTGTAGGAGCTCATATGGGTCCTGTATAAGTGTCAGAGCTCATATGGGTCCTGTATAAGTGTCAGAGCTCATATGGGTCCTGTATAAGTGTAGGAGCTCATATGGGTCCTGTATAAGTGTCAGAGCTCATATGGGTCCTGTATAAGTGTAGGAGCTCATATGGGTCCTGTATAAGTGTAAGAGCTCATATGGGTCCTGTATAAGTGTCAGAGCTCGTATGGGTCCTGTATAAGTGTAGGAGCTCATATGGGTCCTGTATAAGTGTCAGAGCTCGTATGGGTCCTGTATAAGTGTCGGAGCTCATATGGGTCCTGTATAAGTGTAGGAGCTCATATGGGTCCTGTATAAGTGTCAGAGCTCGTATGGGTCCTGTATAAGTGTCAGAGCTCATATGGGTCCTGTATAAGTGTAGGAGCTCATATGGGTCCTGTATAAGTGTCAGAGCTCATATGGGTCCTGTATAAGTGTAGGAGCTCATATGGGTCCTGTATAAGTGTCAGAGCTCATATGGGTCCTGTATAAGTGTCAGAGCTCATATGGGTCCTGTATAAGTGTAGGAGCTCATATGGGTCCTGTATAAGTGTAGGAGCTCTTATGGGTCCTGTATAAGTGTCAGAGCTCATATGGGTCCTGTATAAGTGTCAGAGCTCATATGGGTCCTGTATAAGTGTAGGAGCTCATATGGGTCCTGTATAAGTGTCAGAGCTCATATGGGTCCTGTATAAGTGTCAGACCTCATATGGGTCCTGTATAAGTGTAGGAGCTCATATGGGTCCTGTATAAGTGTAGGAGCTCATATGGGTCCTGTATAAGTGTAGGAGCTCATATGGGTCCTGTATAAGTGTAGGAGCTCTTATGGGTCCTGTATAAGTGTCAGAGCTCATATGGGTCCTGTATAAGTGTAGGAGCTCATATGGGTCCTGTATAAGTGTAGGAGCTCATATGGGTCCTGTATAAGTGTAGGAGCTCATATGGGTCCTGTATAAGTGTAGGAGCTCATATGGGTGCTGTATAAGTGTAGGAGCTCATATGGGTCCTGTATAAGTGTAGGAGCTCATATGGGTCCTGTATAAGTGTAGGAGCTCATATGGGTCCTGTATAAGTGTAGGAGCTCATATGGGTCCTGTATAAGTGTCAGAGCTCATATGGGTCCTGTATAAGTGTAGGAGCTCATATGGGTCCTGTATAAGTGTAGGAGCTCTTATGGGTCCTGTATAAGTGTAGGAGCTCATATGGGTCCTGTATAAGTGTAGGAGCTCATATGGGTCCTGTATAAGTGTAGGAGCTCTTATGGGTCCTGTATAAGTGTAGGAGCTCATATGGGTCCTGTATAAGTGTAGGAGCTCATATGGGTCCTGTATAAGTGTAGGAGCTCATATGGGTCCTGTAACTCATTTATTCATCACCTCTTACAAGGTACACAGGGGGGACCACAGCTTATTCCATGTTACTCTCAATATTAGCACGTCCATGCAAAAAAGACTTGAGTTTGAGTGTAAATATGAAAGAAAGGTTGAGACGTATACCTCGTGTGCGCACACACGCGCGCACACACACACGTGCACGCACACACACACACACACACACACACACACACACACACACACACACACAGGTCTTACCATGAGGATACCAAAGTGTGTGAGGTGGTCACAGAGGCAGATCGTTTTGTTGCTGTTTGATTCTGGAGACACTCGGCAGCCTTCTCTGTTCCAGCCTCCAGCGCCACCTAGTGGCCACACATGGATATTACATTAAATTGTCTGAAGTGTATTCCCGCATGTAATAAAGCCTCACGTACATATTTTCATTTTTTTTACTCTTAACATGGTGTTGTTTGGAAAAAAAATCATTTTATAAAAGGCAACTGAGGAGACTAACTCATTAAAAAAATCGTATTTTGCAGGAATAAAACCAGTCTCGGTAACACACACACAGGCGAGCCGAGCCGGGTCACGTGTCGTCGGTCTCCTCTTGTTTTGATCTGGGATTTCTTTTTCTTGTTTTTTTGTTAAAAAAAGCTTTTTTTTTTCCCCCAAAAGCTTTGAAGCAAGAATTCGTTTGAATATTTAGCAGAGCAGAACCCCGGGCGCTCACTGTTCCCATTTACATCTCTAAAATAAAGGAAATCAAATAAAGAGAAACTTGCCTTTCATGTTGAAGTCCCAGAACATGCAAACTGGACTTGGGGAGGGCTGAAAGACCAGAGAACAGCAAAAAGTTCACTCATATCTGCAGTGTGGCGCCCCCTGTTAACAGTGTGACCTTTTTTCTACTGCCTTCATCGTCATGGTAGTGTGACAGACCACAACATGCCCTGTGTACAGACAGCAGGAGGAAGACTGACGCAAGGGCGTCGGTTTGGCTGAAGGTCTGTAGGGGCACATGGCGGGCTGGAGTGTGTAGCAGGAGGTAAACCAGAGGGTATAACATGGTTAACTCTGTAAACAAACTGCAGTAGAGATCTGACGGGGTCAACACTAGAACACTAACACTAGAACACTAACACTAGAACACTAACACTAGAACACTAACACTAGAACCACTGGCATGTCACGCCTACCTAGAACCACCATGGCGGTCAACATGATGGCCGGTGTTTAAACTCCATGTTGTGTCAAGATAAAATACCCAGCTGCGATATTATTGCATTACATCTGTTAGTGTGTCTGTTATGAAACTAACTGACACCAACATTAACACTATTTTTAAACAATTTGAAATGGCCGCTGTCCAACGCCTGTAAATGCTGCAGCGCCTCGGCAGTTGTTTGAGCTAGCGGCGTGTAAAAACGAGGCATACTCCAAGTTAACAGTTAAGGGGCTTTAGTGTCGAACTGTATGTGTCAACAATACAGAGGTGAACTGATGCACGCAGGACACTGCGTGCCTTATGTAACATTAACTACAGTTAACATCCACTGGGTGGTGATATAATACCACCTGTAACATCTACCTTTCCTTTAAGTAAACAAAACACTTCTTGAAATACCAACTTGTGAACTTCACCCAAGACATGGTTATATCTAGATCTCAAAAACAATTCAACAGCCCGTCTAAACACTGAACATTAGAACCAGTCCATGTGAGCTTCTAGGTTCAGTCTGTTGGGAGGCCGTATCTGACGGCCATATCGAGAGAGAGCAGGGGAATGGGTGACGATGGGACAGCAGAGGTGTCCAAAGTCTGTGGTGGGCCCGGAGCCCGTGGACTGCTGTAGAGCCTGCTGGGAGAGGGTCCAGGAGAGAACGTGCATGCCCTCTCACCCTCCGCCATTTCACTCTGTGGCTGAGACCCACTGCATTCAGATGAAGGCCCCTCTGCACCAGCCCTAGGGTTTTGTGACAGCCTTGGCTCTGCCATACGTAGATCGACTCGATTGCGACGATACAAGGAGCCCTCGACCTCTACCAGATATGACCGTGGGGCCACTTTCTGCAGACACACTCCCCGTTGCCAGATGCCAGTCCTGTCCCCTGGTAGTGGCTTCATCCGAACTGCTTCTCCCACTTCAAGCTCAGGTAAGTCCTTACCAGTCCTGTCATAGATGAGCATCGAGATTTGTCTCCTGTGCCACAGTTTATCTACAACATCCGTAATGACGCGTGGCTCAAGAAGTGCATCAACCACTGGCAGAGCTGACTTCAAACACCGTGATATCAGTCGTTGGGCATGACTGCTGTCCATACCCTCCGTTGGGGTGTTTCTCCATTGTAAGATTGCCATCCAGGCATCCTCGCCATCCCGTAGTGCTTTCTTGCACAGGTTCTTTGCGATTTTGACCACTGCTTCCGCCTTCCCATTGACCTTGGGATGCCTTGGTGAGGAGGTGATATTGTCAAACCCCGACTCCACAGCGAATTGGCGGAACTGAGTACAGGCGAACTGGGGCCCCTTGTCAGAAATGACCCTGTCAGGTTGCCCATAACGAGCAAATTGAGCCTTGCATCGTTTTATTGTTGTCTCCACACTAAGGTCTGGCAGAACATCAATCTCCCAGAAATACTTTCTGATAGTAGTGATCAACTACCATCAGAAAGTATTTCCCACTGTGTTGGAAAAGATCCAGACTTATGATTTGCCAGGGGCGTGTGGGCAGTTCACGGCTCAGCATTGTCTTCTTTTGCTGCTCAATCGCATACTCATTGCATATAGAGCATTTACTGACATAATCCCTGATTTCGCTCTGCATTCCAGGCCAGTACATGGTCTCCCGTGCTTGTGTGTGGCAGGCCTCGCCACCGATGTGACTGCCATGTACTCTTGCAAGCATCTCAGGACGCAATGATTTTGGGATCACCAAAACCCCCTAAACAAGACTCCGTTCTGGACACTTAGCTCCTCTTTGATAGGCCAGAACTCTCCGACTGCCTGCTCTGTTTCATCCTTACCAGCGGGCCAACCCTTCAGGATAGTAGACTTCACGACTTGCAGCTGTCATTGTCTGTGTGTTGCTGTATCTGTAGCAGCCTTTTGTCTGTGACATTCAGATAGTCGGCCATATTTATGTGCTCAATTGCCAGCCGCTCGTCCACCATACTGCAGACTGTGTGCTCTGCATGCATAGAGCCAGGGTGTGTTTTGGCAGTGACAGCCCTGCTTAATGTGTCACTCACAAACATGTTCGGTCCTGGTTTGTAGATCACCCTCAGGTTGTAATTCTGAAGAGCCAGTAGCATGCTCTGCAAGTGCTTGGGAGCATTGAGGAGAGGCTTGCTGAAGATTGCTACCAGGGGCTTGTGATCTGTCTCCACTGTGATATTGTCTCTACCGTACAGATAATGATGGAAACGCTGGCAGGCAAATGCTATGCTAAGGCATTCCTTCTCTATCTGCGCATAGTTTTGCTCTGTAGGCGTGAGTGCCCTTGACACGAAAGCAATAGGCTGTCCCTCCTGCATCAGACCGCAGCCCATGCCATACTAGCTGGAGTCACTCTGTACTGTGACGGGTTGACATATCATAGTATTGCAGCACAGGCGTCTGTGTCGCAAGCCGTTTTATCTCCCTGACAGCTGCATCGTGCTTTGGCAGCCAGTGCCAGACTGTGTCCTTGTCTGCGAGTCTCCTCAAAGGCTCACATACTTCTGAGAGCCGCTGAAGAAAATTAGTCAAGTACGTGACGAATCCGACGAGTCTCTGCACACACCTGACGTCGGATGGGGCTGGTATGTCCAAAACCACTCTGACTTTCTCTGGGTCAGCTTTTAGACCTGCAGCCGACAGGATGTGGCCATGGAACTGCACCTCAGACACTCTAAACTGAAGTTTTTTGACACTGAGGCGCAGTTTCACTTGTCGACAGCGGTCCAGAAGGGCTACCAGCTTGTCATCATGGTCCTTGTTTGCCTCTTCCTCGCTGTCGCCACAACTAACGATGAGGATGTCGTCAGCTATAGGCTGCACACCCTCAAGCCCTTCCAACAGCTCATGCTGTTTCCTCTGGTAGACCTCTGGGGCTACTGAAATACCAAACGGAAGTTTCAACCATCTCTTCTGGCCCCAGGGGGTCCAAAAAGTGGTCATGAGGCTGCTAGCCTCATCCAGTTTACACTGAAGAAAAGCATGTTTTGCATCAACCAGTGTGAAGACCTTGGCTTTAGGCAGCTTATAGAGCACATCCTCCAGTGTGGGCATGAGGTAATGCGAGCGTCTGAGTGCCTGGTTGAGATGGTGCGGCTGTAGACATATTTCTGGTCTTTTGACTATGACCATATTGCTGATCCAATCCGTGGGCTTACTGACTGATATGATATGACCCTCTCTTTCATATCGGTCGAGCTGAGCCTTCACAGCTTCCTTCATAGCCACCGGAACATTGCATGGTGCACTCTGCACCGGCTGAACCGCTGGATCCAAGTCAAAATGAACCTCTCTGGGGAGTGCCTCCACAGGACCAGTGAAGACATCCTGATATACTCTGATGACTGTACTTCTGGTGAGAGGTGGTGAGGCTGTCGTCCACTGTGTTGAGCCCTTCTACTCTGAGCTCCTCTGGGATGGTAGAGTGTATGAGCCCCATCTCCTCTGATGTGGACCCTGACAGCAGTGGCAACTGTCATGTATTTACAACCTCAAAATCCAGCTTGTATTTGCTGCCCTGTACAACACTCAGTGGTAAGGACCCCAAATGATGGCAGACCTTGGTCTGAGTACATTTTCACTGTGGTGCTACTATGCTTTAGTTTCTCTCTGGGAGCTAGCCCCTTCTTGTCCCTGAGACTCATGATGTTGCACGTAGCTCCCGAGTCAAGCTAGCATCTCTGTAGTTTGCCATTCAGGGGGAGATAGACAAACCATTTCTTGCCTTTTGTTCCCACTGCACCAATGCTTTCTGTTGCATACACATCATTTGTGTCCATGACTGTGTTGTCTTTATCCATGTTCAGTCCCTCAACTGTGTGGAGTTTACCATCCTTTTTCTTATTTTTATTGCAAACTCTCGCAAAGTGATTGGTTGTGCCACAAGCATTGCAGGTCTTGCCATACGCTGGGCAGTGTTCTCTTCCCCACTCATGTGCTGTGCCACAGTATTTGCATGTGGAGAGGCCCCCATTTTGTGATCTGGGGTTCCCACTCATTTTCTCTGTAGTACTGGCTGATCTTTTTAATGTTTGTTTCCCTACAACATTGACATTGTCCACGAGTGATCTCTCCTGCTCCATGGATCTCAACTGCAAATCACTCAGCTCTGCTGCTCTTCATGCTTCAATAGCACTGGCTAGAGTCAAGCCCTTTTCCCTTAACAACCGTCTGCGTGTGCCCTCTTTAGCAGTGCTGATGACTATTCTGTCCCTGGTTAAGTCATCTCTTAGGGCTCCATATTCACATGTGGAAGCTTTCTCCTTGAGCCGTGTCACAAAACAGTCTATTGTTCCACCTTCCTATTGTTTACAACAGCCAAAAACGTAGTGCTCACAAATCACATTTTTAGCGGGTTTGAGATACCTCTCCAATGAGTCCAGTATGACGGTCGCGTCTTCTTGCTGTGTCAGTCAGATTTAAGTTGTGTTTGTAGACATGTCGACATTCAACTCCCATGACACTCCTCAGAGTCGCCGCCTGGACCTTCTTGTCCTTGTCCACCAGCCCTGTGGCTAAAGCATAATCTTCATATTCTTCTCGGAAGATTTCCCAATTCGCACTCAGGTTGCCACTGAGCTTCATCGGAGCTGGTGGCAAAACTCGCTTGATGGCTCAATATCCCTTCAGCCACCAAATCGCCAAAGCAAAGGTCCACTTCTGACACCATGTTTGAGCTAGTCGTGTGTAAAAATGAGGCATACTCCAAGTTCACAGTGAAGGGGCTTTAGTGTCGAACTGTTAAATATCCACACTACAGAGATGAACTGATGCACGCAGGAGACTGCATGCCTTACGTAACATTAACTACAGTTAACATCCACTGGGTGGTGCTATAATACCACCCGTAACAGTAGTAGTCATGGTGCGTCTGTACCGGCGTCTGTAACCAGACACATAATCACACATCAAGTTTAGACTATTTCTCTGCACTGGAGGGCGCTAGTGTGTTTCTAGGACAGAGTGATGAACTTCACGAACGAAATGACGCCACCAATACACGTCATAAACACTGACATGACACACACCATCACACGCACATTACAAGATGCTCATGTTGACCGCTCATGGCCGTTTTAGGTAGATCTTATTATAGCCTTTTTTTGTTTGCAATTGATCTAAAACTCATTTTAATGCAAATATATGCAAATTTAGGAGCATTCAGGGAGCGGCAGGTTGGTATCTTTTTCTTCCACAAAGTTATTAAACTCTGAAAACCCAAAACCGGCAAAATGACCGCCTTGGTGGTTCTAGTGACATCACAGGGTGTTGGTTCTATCCTAAATGTTACTAAATATGTTATATTCTGAATGGAGTTATAACATAAACACGTTATATTCTGAATGCAGTTACTACATAGGATCTAATCTATCAGATTTACTTGTAGAGGTCAATAACAGTGTACAGCAACTACACATTTGGAGGTATTGATGTGGGCTTCAAACATTTTCCTGTCCTTGCAAGAATGTTTTAAATAATGTTCTTCACTCTTGAAAACAAATATCACAGGGTAAAATAAAAGTATCTCGGATAAAATAAAAATATCACAGGATAAAATAAAAATATCTCCGGATGAAATAAAAATATCTCCAGATGAAATAAAAATATCTCCGGATGAAATGGAAATATCACAGGATAAAATAAAAATATCTCAGGATAATATAAAAATATCACAGGATAAAATAAAAGTATCTCAGGATAAAACAAAAGTATCTCAGGATAATATAAAAATATCTCAGGATAAAATACAAATATCACAGGATAAAATAAAATATCACAGGATACCTCTGACAACATCAATCAATACACTTTTAGCCACAGAGGCTAGTCTCAAGGGCGCCATCACAAGGATCTAAAATCAACTAGCCACTATAAATCCTCAGCCAATGGCTAGCTTTAGAAACCTCTGGGAGCAGGATCTTGATACTCCTCTCCCTGATGATCTGTGGGATGCAGTTTTGGAACAGGTACAATCTTCCTCTTCATGCAGTAGAATTGGGTTTATTCAGTTTAAGATTGTTTACCGTGTCCACCTTACCAAAGCTAAATTAGTCAAAATTTACCCCAACATCGACCCCACTTGTGACAGATGTAAACATGCACCAGCTACCTTGTTGCATATGTTCTGGACATGCCCTAATCTACATACGATTTGGTCAGCAATATTTAAATCCTTAAGCGAAATGTTTAGTACAACTATTGATCTGCATCCTTTAATTGCCATACTTGGTGTGAGACCGGAAGACTGTGACTGGCCATCTAACATGTATAAATTGGTGGCCTTTACTAAATTACTAGCTTGGCATCTAATACTCTTAAATTGGAAGAGCTCAAGACCCCCATCCCATGTCAGATGGATCAGGGATATTATGTATTATCTTAAGTTGGAAAAGATCAAATTTACCTTAAGGGGTAACAGGGACAAGTTCAAGATAGTCTGGGTGCCATTCTGACTTACTTTGACACTTTAACCAGTATAACAGACTGGGAGGCCTCTTGACTCGAGTCAGGAATGGCCCAACTAGTATAGATTGTAAACCCAGAGATTGTTTGTGTCTACGTGAACCATGCTGATTATTTTTCTTGAACTTTTTTTTTGTTTTGTTTTTTGTCTTCGATTTAGTTGTATGTAATTTCATTATTTCTTTAATTTGTATTTCTCCTTGAGGATCTAGGAATGTCAAGTGGGGGAGGTGAGGGGTATATTGTGTGAAATCACTCAATATGTGACTTGTTTAATATGTTAAAATTCTAAATGCCAATAAACATATTCAAAAAAATATCACAGGATAAAATAAAAATATCACAGGATAAAATAAAAGTATCACAGGATAAAATAAAAGTGTCACAGGATAAAATAAAAGTATCACAGGATAAAATAAAAGTATCACAGGATAAAATAAAAGCATCACAGGATAAAATAAAAATATCACAGGATAAAATAAAAGTATCACAGGATAAAATAAAAGCATCACAGGATAAAATAAAAGTGTCACAGGATAAAATAAAAATATCACAGGATAAAATAAAAGTGTCACAGGATAAAATAAAAATATCACAGGATAAAATAAAAGTATCACAGGATAAAATAAAAGCATCACAGGATAAAATAAAAGCATCACAGGATAAAATAAAAATATCACAGGATAAAATAAAAATATCACAGGATAAAATAAAAAATATCTCAGGATAAAATCTAGTAAATTTCTCTTTCAAACCAAATGATATAAGCAACAACTTGCTTAGAATGACTTCAGTGTGCTGCAAAGTGCAGCAGTATGCATGCATGCATGCATATGCAACACATATATGTGTATTTCTATATACACTCACATACAGGCATACAGAAACACAAACAAAGATCCAAGTGCCAACACACTCACCACACACTCACATACACACATGGACACGTTCACAAGTACATATGTGAGTGCATGCATGCATGCATGCACACACACACACACACACACACACACACACACATGCACACACACTTGCTGGCCGGTTGTCCATCGTATCGATGATGACCATCTTCTCCAATTTGTGAGTCCTTTGGTGGCTGAATAGTGCGATTCTGGATGCACAGTTGCGGTTGCAGACCGGGCATGTAAAAGTGGTGCGGGGGGGGGGGGGCAGGGGTAGCTTTGGGAGCATGCCTCTTCGCACGGTTTGCTACACGGTGTTGTGTGCACTGGTTTTCCATATACTTCACTCCCTGTGAGACGTGAGAGCACCAGGTGGTGCGGCAGGAGGCAAGTTCCTCCAAAGAAGAAGGTTGATCTGACATCTTTTCAGTGTGGTCTTCATTTGGTCTTTGAACCGCTTCTTCTGCCCACCAGCAGTGCGTTGATCAAGGTGTAGCTGGCCGTAGAGGACTTCACTTGGGAGTCGTTCACTGGGCATGCGAATAACACGCCCAGCCACCTGAGTTGATGGTGGTTTAGGGTAGACTCCACGCTGCAGCTACCTGCCCGCTCCAACACCTCTGTGTGTAGCACTCTGTCCTCCCAAGTAATGCCGAGGATCCTCTGCAGACGTCTCACATGGAAGGCCTCCAGGCTTCTGAGATGGTGGCTGTAGATGGTCCTGCCTCACATCCATAGGGTAGTGTGGAGATGCACACTGCTCTGCAAACAAGCACTTTGGTGTGGAGACTGAGGTTGCTGTTCTGGAAAACCCTTCTCCTTAGACAACCAGAAGATGTTGAGGCTGGTTTGAGGCAGTGCTGGATCTCATCGTCCATCGTGCAGGTGTCAGATAGCATGCTTCCCAGATACTTGAAGGCAGGAACAGTGGCCAGTTGTTGGGGTGGTTGGGAGGCCAGCAGTCAACTGACCTCTGTCTTCTGGGTTTTGATGATCAGTCCCATTCTCCTGTATGCAGTTACAACTGCCGACAGAGTGTTTTGTAGGGCTTCTGGTGTGTGGGCTACCAGGGCACAATCGTCAGCAAACACACTCATTCACACACTCACACATATGGACACATTCACAAGGAAAAAGACACATGCACTCAAACACATACACACACACACAAACAAACATACTAACACACTAAACACACATGCATACAATGATACACACAAACAAACATCCTAGTGCACACACACACACTAAACACACACACACATACTAACACACTAAACACACATGCATACAATGATACACAAAAACAAATATCCTAGTGCAAAAACACACACACACACACACACACACACACACACACACACACAGCAGGGCTACCTGATAGATGAGGTGTGCGATCTCGATCTCCACAGGGTCCAGCAGGTTGCGGATTGAGAAGTTGCCCACGCTACTGGCGACCACGTAGCTGTTTAAAGACAGACTGCCCTGCTTGTTCTGCCCCACAAAAACACACAAACACAAACATGACCAACAAGCCAGCTCTGTTGTCAAGACCTGCTCAGTATTATCTCACAGTATTTAATGTAAACTACATATAATATAATATAAAATAACAACATAATATAATATAACATAACATAATATCATATAATATAACAACATAACATAATATAATATAACATATAACAATATAACATAACATAATAGAATAGAATATAACATATTATAACATAATATAATAATAGAATAGAATAGAACATAACATAACATAATATAACTTAACATGATATAATAGAATATAACATAACATTACATAATATAGCATAACATAACATAATATAATATAATATAATATAATAAAATACAATATAATATAACATCGAACTCAGGGGGGCAGTCCGGGAACTGTTGCCATAGCCGGGACGTGAACCCATATCTCCCACACCGCGGGCGACAACGTTAACCACTCAACTAAAGGGTCCAACCCGTTAGCTAAGGGCTAACGTGTCTACTTATTCGTGTACATTACAATATAATATAATAAAATACAATATAACATAATATAACATAACATAATATACTACAATATAATATAATATAAAATACTGAACATTTACTACCCTACTCGGCAGGAAGACAAACAGACACGACAGATAGATATATAGTACTTATTCAGTAGTATCAGTAGTAGTATCAGTAGTAGTATGATATATATATATACACTACCGTTCAAAAGTTTGGGATCACCCAAACAATTTTGTGTTTTCCATGAAAAGTCACACTTATTCACCACCATATGTTGTGAAATGAATAGAAAATAGAGTCAAGACATTGACAAGGTTAGAAATAATGATTTGTATTTGAAATAAGATTTTTTTTTACATCAAACTTTGCTTTCGTCAAAGAATCCTCCATTTGCAGCAATTACAGCATTGCAGACCTTTGGCATTCTAGCTGTTAATTTGTTGAGGTAATCTGGAGAAATTGCACCCCACGCTTCCAGAAGCAGCTCCCACAAGTTGGATTGGTTGGATGGGCACTTCTTTGAGCAGATTGAGTTTCTGGAGCATCACATTTGTGGGGTCAATTAAACGCTCAAAATGGCCAGAAAAAGAGAACTTTCATCTGAAACTCGACAGTCTATTCTTGTTCTTAGAAATGAAGGCTATTCCATGCGAGAAATTGCTAAGAAATTGAAGATTTCCTACACCGGTGTGTACTACTCCCTTCAGAGGACAGCACAAACAGGCTCTAACCAGAGTAGAAAAAGAAGTGGGAGGCCGCGTTGCACAACTGAGCAAGAAGATAAGTACATTAGAGTCTCTAGTTTGAGAAACAGACGCCTCACAGGTCCCCAACTGGCATCTTCATTAAATAGTACCTGTTAGAGCCTGTTTGTGCTGTCCTCTGAAGGGAGTAGTACACACCGGTGTAGGAAATCTTCAATTTCTTAGCAATTTCTCGCATGGAATAGCCTTCATTTCTAAGAACAAGAATAGACTGTCGAGTTTCAGATGAAAGTTCTCTTTTTCTGGCCATTTTGAGCGTTTAATTGACCCCACAAATGTGATGCTCCAGAAACTCAATCTGCTCAAAGTGCCCATCCAACCAATCCAACTTGTGGGAGCAGCTTCTGGAAGCGTGGGGTGCAATTTCTCCAGATTACCTCAACAAATTAACAGCTAGAATGCCAAAGGTCTGCAATGCTGTAATTGTTGCAAATGGAGGATTCTTTGACGAAAGCAAAGTTTGATGTAAAAAAAATCTTATTTCAAATACAAATCATTATTTCTAACCTTGTCAATGTCTTGACTCTATTTTCTATTCATTTCACAACATATGGTGGTGAATAAGTGTGACTTTTCATGGAAAACACGAAATTGTTTGGGTGATCCCAAACTTTTGAACGGTAGTGTATATACACACACACACACACATCTCCACCCATTTTCCGAACCGCTTATCCTGCACTCAGGGTTGTGGGGATGCTGGAGCCTATCCCAGCAGTCATTGGGCAGCAGGCGGGGAGACACTCTGGACAGGCCGCCAGGCCATCTCACACACACACACACACACACACACACACACACACACATACACTCACTGGCCACTTTATTAGGTACACCTTGCTAGTACCGGGTTGGACCCCCTTTTGCCTTCAGAACTGCCTTAATCCTTCGGGGCATAGATTCAACAAGGTACTGGAAACATTCCTCAGAGAGTTTGGTCCATATTGACATGATAGCATCACGCAGTTGCTGCAGATTTGTCGGCTGCACATCCATGATGCGAATCTCCCGGTCCACCACATCCCAAAGGTGCTCTATTGGATTGAGATCTGGTGACTGTGGAGGCCATTTGAGTACAGTGAACTCATTGTCATGTTCAAGAAACCAGTCTGAGATGATTCGAGCTTTATGACACGGCGCGTTATCCTGCTGGAAGTAGCCATCAGAAGATGGGAACACTGTGGTCATAAAGGGATGGACATGGTCAGCAACAATACTCAGGTAGGCTGTGGCGTTGACACGATGCTCAATTGGTACTAAGGGGCCCAAAGTGTGCCAAGAAAATATCCCCCACACCATTACACCACCACCACCAGCCTGAACCCTTGATACAAGGCAGGATGGATCCATGCTGTCATGTTGTTGACACCAAATTCTGACCCTACCATCCGAATGTCGCAGCATAAATCGAGACTCAACAGACCAGGCAACGTTTTTCCAATCTTCTATTGTCCAATTTTGGCGAGCCTGTGCGAATTGTAGCCTCAGTTTCCTGTTCTTAGCTGACAGGAGTGGCACCCGGTGTGGTCTTCTGCTGCTGTAGCCCATCTGCCTCAAGGTTCGACGTGTTGTGCGTTCAGAGATGCTCTTCTGCATACCTCGGTTGTAATGAGTGGTTATTTGAGTTACTGTTGCCTTTCTATCAGCTCGAACCAGTCTGGCCATTCTCCTCTGACCTCTGGCATCAACAAGGCATTTTCACCCACAGAACTGCCGCTCACTGGATATTTTCTCTTTTTCGGGCCATTCTCTGTAAACCCTGGAGATGGTTGTGCGTGAAAATCCCAGTAGATCAGCAGTTTCTGAAATACTCAGACCAGCCCGTCTGGCACCAACAACCATGCCACGTTCAAAGTCACTTAAATCACCTTTCTTCCCCATTCTGATGCTCGGTTTGAACTGCAGCAGATCGTCTTGACCATGTCTACATGCCTAAATGCATTGAGTTGCTGCCATGTGATTGGCTGATTAGAAATTTGCGTTAACGAGCAGTTGGACAGGTGTGCCTAATAAAGTGGCCGGTGAGTGTATGTATGTATGTATGTATGTATGTATGTATGTATGTATGTATGTATATGTATATATGCCAGTTTTAGGTTTATATGGAAGTAATTTTTGAACTGAAGTGAAGATCTTATTATTAAAAGAATCCAAATATCCTCACGTGTGCCACTTCACACAGGCACCAAAGACTGTATGAGATAAACCCACATATCCTCACACTGTACCACACTAGAACCCTGCACTCAGGACACACATCCTCACACTGTACCACACTAGAGCCCTGCACTCAGGACACACATCCTCACACTGTACCACACTAGAGCCCTGCACTCAGGACACACATCCTCACACTGTACCATACTAGAGCCCTGCACTCAGGACACACATCCTCACACTGTACCACACTAGAGCCCTGCACTCAGGACACACATCCTAACACTGTACCACACTAGAGCCCTGCACTCAGGACACACATCCTAACACTGTACCACACTAGAGCCCTGCACTCAGGACACATATCTTCACACTGTACCACACTAGAGCCCTGCACTCAGGACACACATCCTCACACTGTACCACACTAGAGCCCTGCACTCAGGACACACATCCTAACACTGTACCACACTAGAGCCCTGCACTCAGGACACACATCCTAACACTGTACCACACTAGAGCCCTGCACTCAGGACACACATCCTAACACTGTACCACACTAGAGCCCTGCACTCAGGACACACATCCTCACACTGTACCACACTAGAGCCCTGCACTCAGGACACACATCCTAACACTGTACCACACTAGAGCACTGCACTCAGGACACACATCCTAACACTGTACCACACTAGAGCCCTGCACTGAGGACACATATCCTCACACTGTACCATACTAGAGCCCTGCACTCGGGACACACATCCTAACACTGTACCACACTAGAGCCCTGCACTCGGGACACACATCCTAACACTGTACCACACTAGAGCCCTGCACTCAGGACACACATCCTCACACTGTACCACACTAGAGCCCTGCACTCAGGACACACATCCTAACACTGTACCCACACTAGAGCCCTGCACTCAGGACACACATCCTAACACTGTACCACACTAGAGCCCTGCACTCAGGACACACATCCTCACACTGTACCACACTAGAGCCCTGCACTCAGGACACACATCCTAACACTGTACCACACTAGAGCCCTGCACTCAGGACACACATCCTCACACTGTACCACACTAGAGCCCTGCACTCAGGACACACATCCTAACACTGTACCACACTAGAGCCCTGCACTCAGGACACACATCCTCACACTGTACCACACTAGAGCCCTGCACTCAGGACACACATCCTCACACTGTACCACACTAGAGCCCTGCACTCAGGACACACAACCTCACACTGTACCACGCTAGAGCACTGCACTCAGGACACACATCCTCACACTGTACCACACTAGAACCCTGCACTCAGGACACACAACCTCACACTGTACCACGCTAAAGCACTGCACTCAGGACACACATCCTATCACTGTACCACACTAGAGCCCTGCACTCAGTACACACATCCTCACACTGTACCACACTACAGAGCACTGCACTCAGGACACACATCCTCACACTGCACCACACTAGAGCCCTGCACTCAGGACACACATCCTCACACTGTACCACACTAGACTCCTGCACTCAGGACACACATCCTAACACTGTACCACACTAAAGCCCTGCACTCAGGACACACATCCTAACACTGTACCACACTAGAGCCCTGCACTCAGGACACACATCCTCACACTGTACCATACTAGAGCCCTGCACTCAGGACACACATCCTCACACTGTACCACACTAGAGCCCTGCACTCAGGACACACAACCTCACACTGTACCACGCTAGAGCACTGCACTCAGGACACACATCCTCACACTGTACCACGCTAAAGCACTGCACTCAGGACACACATACTAACACTGTACCACACTAGAGCACTGCACTCAGTACACACATCAGAGCACTGCACTCAGTACACACATCCTCACACTGCACCACACTAGAGCACTGCACTCAGTACACACATCCTCACACTGTACCACACTAGAGCACTGCACTAGGTACACACATCCTCACACTGTACCACACTAGAGCACTGCACTAGGTACACACATCCTCACACTGTACCACACTAGAGCCCTGCACTAGGTACACACATCCTCACACTGTACCACACTAGAGCACTGCACTCAGTACACACATCCTCACACTGTACCACACTAGAGCCCTGCACTAGGTACACACATCCTCACACTGTACCACACTAGAGCCCTGCACTAGGTACACACATCCTCACACTGTACCACACTAGAGCACTGCACTAGGTACACACATCCTCACACTGTACCACACTAGAGCACTGCACTCAGTACACACATCCTCACGCTGTACCACACTAGAGCAGTGACCTCAGTACACACATCCTCACACTGTGTCACACTGGAGCAGTGACCTCAGTACAGTGCAGCTCTCGACCAGGCCTACACACCTCCCTTCTCTGGTGTTCACACTTGGAAACCACCTTTTCTCTCTCTCTCTCTCTCTCTCTCTCTCTCTCTCTCTCTCTCTCTCTCTCTCTCTCTCTCTCTCTCTCTCTCTCTCTCTCTCTCTCTCTCTCTCTCTCTCTCTCTCTCTCTCTCTCTCTCTCTCTCTCTCTCTCTCTCTCTCTCTCTCACACACACACACACACACACACACACACACACACACACACACGTGACCAAAGGGGGACACCAAGTATTTTGAGTCCTTTGTGTCACAAAGAGAAATAGTAATTACCTGTTAAACTTCAATTAAGGTGAATATGGGATGTGCTGCTGTTCTTTACTATGGATATGTTACCCAGCAGGGTGTGCTGTGAGGGGCCATGAGGGACATTATTCAGAATTAACTTGTTCATATACTATACTGACTCACACACACACACACACACACACACAAATGAAATGCTTTTACATACACAACTGAAACATTCACATAAACAACTGAAAGATTATACATTCACATACACAACGGAAAAGCTCTCATGGAAACTACTGAAAAGCTTTCACACACACACACACGAGTAAAATGTGCTCACTTACACAGTTAAAATGTGCTCATATAGTATTGTGAAAACCTTTTACATGACTACTGAAAAGCTTTCACGGTTACTTCGGGGGAAAAAAAAACATTTTGTATTAAAGTATGTAATACTATGTATGAGAGGATTTCAGGTGAACCGGGAGGTGCTTGAGAAAAGCGCGCAAATCATCTTACGGGCTATTGAGTGGTGTTGGTTCGTCCGTTAGCTCAAGTTGCCACTACATGTGTCATATCTTCAGGTCAAGTTGCCACTACATGTCTTATACCTTCAGCTCAAGTTGCCACTAAATGTGTCATATCTTCAGCTCAAGTTGCCACTACATGTGTCATATCTTCAGCTCAAGTTGCCACTACATGTGTCATATCTTCAGCTCAAGTTGCCACTACATGTGTTATACCTTCAGCTCAAGTTGCCACTAAATGTGTCATATCTTCAGCTCAAGTTGCCACTACATGTGTCATACCTTCAGCTCAAGTTGCCACTACATGTCATATCTTCAGCTCAAGTTGCCACCACGTGTCATACCTTCAGCTCAAGTTGCCACCACGTGTCATACCTTTTCCTTAAAATTATATTGCCTTCAGCAATAACATTGCAATCATTAGAGAATATTTAGTCATGCTGGATTTTACATTTCCACCTCAACTCAACTGACTCAACGTCAGTTTAAAAATGTTACAAATGTTACTGTTAAGAATACAACGTCCACATTATGTCTTATAATCCCACCATGTCATACCAACGCTTAATGGTCAATTAGTTTAGACAGTTAAGCATGAACATACCATGTCCTGTCTCATGTCTGTATCTGTGTGTATGTCTGTCTCATATGCCTGTCTCCGCATGTAGGTCTGTCTCATATGTCTGTCTCCACATGTATGTCTGTCTCTGCATATATGTCTGTCTCATATATGTCAGTCTCTGCATGTATGTCTTTCTCATATGTCTGTCTCCACATGTATGTCTGTCTCTGCATATATGTCTGTCTCATATATGTCAGTCTCTGCATGTATGTCTTTCTCATATGTCTGTCTCTGCATGTATGTCTGTCTCATATGTCTGTCTCTGCATGTATGTCTGTCTCATATGTCTGTCTCTGCGTGTATGTCTGTCTCATATGTCTGTCTCTGCATGTATGTCTTTCTCATATGTCTGTCTCTGCATGTATGTCTGTCTCATATGTCTGTCTCTGCATGTATGTCTGTCTCATATGTCTGTCTCTGCATGTATGTCTGCCTCCGCATGTATGTCAGTCTCTGCATGTATGTCTGTCTCTGCATGTATGTCTGTCTCATATGTCTGTCTCTGCATGTATGTCTGTCTCTGCATGTATGTCTTTCTCATATGTCTGTCTCTTCGTGTATGTCTGTCTCCGCATGTGTGTATGTCTGTCTCTGCATGTACGTCTTTCTCATATGTATGTCTCTGCATGTAAGTCTGTCTCTGCATGTATGTCTTTCTCATATGTCTGTCTCTGCGTGTATGTCTGTCTCCGCATGTATGTTTGTTTCTACATGTATGTCTGTCTCATGTTTGTCTCTGCATGTATGTCTGTCTCATGTCTGTCTATGCGTGTATGTCTGTCTCCGCATGTATGTCTGTCTCTACATGTATGTCTGTCTCATATGTCTGTCTCTGCATGTATGTCTGTCTCATATGTCTGTCTATGCATGTATGTCTGTCTCCGCATGTATGTCTGTCTCTGTGTATATGTCTTTCTCATATGTCTGTCTCTGCGTGTATGTTTGTCTCATATGTCTGTCTCCGCATGTATGTCTGTCTCCGCATGTATGTCTGTCTCTGCATGTATGTCTCTGTACGTCTTGGTCTGCCTGTGCCTATCAGTCTCTCCCCCTATGTCTCTTATCTGTTGCTCTCCTATGTGGCTTTGTGTGTACTGTGTCTCCCTCTGCTTGTCTCAGCATCTTCTTGTCTCTTGGTCTGTCTTTTTGAACAACTGCTTGATAGTTTTTAACAAGTGTTTATGATGTAGGAAGTTACACAAGGTGAACGCTCATCTAAGCGAGTGGTTAAACTGCACAAGTGAGGAAAGCCCCACGGTGCTCCGACAGCCCTCAGCATAATGTACAACCCCCGCCACCGAAGAACAGACCTCTACTCTCCGGCGCCACCATTCTCAACTGGATTCACTTGTGGAATAATGCTCATTGTGGTCTCATTAATGTTGCATCAGTGTCTGGGATTATCATTTGAGTATTAGAACTTTGTGTATTAGAAAAGCGCTATACAAGTTTAATTTATGATTATTATTATTATTATTATATCATTACTGCTTCGAAGTTCAGGTAACGGCCCTTCTTCAGAAATGCCATAACTGTTATCAACCTCACAATGTCATTTATAAATGATGGATTCCCAGGCTGTTAATGACACCGGTATGCCACAGCTGAAGAGGGGACTGCCCCCTTGTGTGGGCAGACCGTGGCTGTTCCACATGTTGATGAATTCTGCTACCGCCCTTTCGGTCAACATAATGCCAGCAAAATACATGTAGTTCATTCAATGAACCCAGTACACCCTGTTCCTCCATGAAGTAAAACGTGTCTCTAAAGTGTCTCGTTACAACTCTACTGAGTTCTGCCCAGTCTCTCAATCCTTTGGTTGTGTACTGAAACACCTGTAATAACATTACCACTGTTCAATCCCCTCCTTTCCAACATAAAACGGACAACATGTGTATTTTCCCTACCATGATCACAGCTGAGCCTTACGGGCAAACCAGAGTTCTCTACTCCTCCGACAAATCATGACAAGACACTTGAGGCGCTGCTGTTAGATAAGCACCATAAGTACACAGTAGTCCGGCTGAAGCCATCAACACAGCCATGACAGACCGTCCGCCACCCAACCAGCTTGTGCTTGCTGTAAAGTAAAGAAAAGAAAAAAACTTATCCACTACATCCACCAGCCACTTCATGAGGTACACTTGCACAATCTCATGTGATCCAATACAGCAGCCCGCCCATCAAGTCTGCCTTTACAAAGATAATCATGTCCAGTTATGACTGACACTGTCAGAGATGGATTCAAGTTACCTGTTTAAACTGGCGCTGAACTAGACTGCATTTATTGAGAGGTGTTTCTAATTTTGGTCACCTCAATAACACTGTCAACAGAAAGTGAACAATTATAGGCTTTGTAAAAGTAGAATTCATGGTAGAGCAACAATGGGTTGCTGCCCTACTGTTGTTGTGTTGGACAGGGCTCTAACGGTCTCCGGTGAGGCCAATATAGAGTTAAGTAAAGCGCCGCTTCGCTAAGACTGCTTGCAGGCTGTTGGGCAGACATCAGCGCAGTGAACGAACCAGAACCACTCAATAGCCTGTATTATGATAAGTGCTATTTTCTCAAGCACCTTCCGGTTCGCCTGAAACGCCTTCCGGGTCACCTGAAACGCCTTCCGGTTCACCTGAAACGCCTTCCAGTTCACCTGAAACACCTTCCGGTTCACCTGAAACGCCTTCCGGTTCACCTGAAACGCCTTCCGGTTCACCTGAAGCGCCTTCCAGTTCCAGTTCACCTGAAACGCCTTCCGGGTCACCTGCAACACCTTCCAGTTCCAGTTCACCGGAAACACCTTCGGGTTCACCTGAAACGCCTTCCAGTTCCAGTTCACCGGAAACACCTTCGGGTTCACCTGAAACGCCTTCCAGTTCACCTGAAACACCTTCCAGTTCCAGTTCACATGAAACACCTTCCAGTTCCAGTTCACATGAAACACCTTCCGGTTGACCTGAAATGCCTTCCAGTTCACATGAAACGCCTTCCAGTTCACCTGAAACGCCTTCCAGTTCCAGTTCACCTGAACCACCTTCCAGTTCCAGTTCACCTGAAATGCCTTCCGGTTCACCTGAAACACCTTCCGGTTCCAGTTCACCTGAAACACCTTCCGGTTCACCTGAAACACCTTCCGGTTCCAGTTCACCTGAAAAACATTCCGGTTCTGGTTCACCTGAAACACCTTCCAGTTCACCTGAAACACCTTCCAGTTCCAGTTCACCTGAAACACCTTCCGGTTCACCTGAAACACCTTCCGGTTCCAGTTCACCTGAAAAACATTCCGGTTCTGGTTCACCTGAAACACCTTCCAGTTCACCTGAAACACCTTCCGGTTCCAGTTCACCTGAAACACCTTCCGGTTCACCTGAAACACCTTCCGGTTCCAGTTCACATGAAACACCTTCCAGTTCACCTGAAACACCTTCCGGTTCACCTGAAACACCTTCCGGTTCCGGCTCACCTGAAACACCTTCCGGTTCCAGTTCACATGAAACACCTTCCAGTTCCGGTTCACCTGAACGGCCTTCCGGTTTAAAATCCTTCCGGCTTGAAATCCTCTCATACATAATACTGAATGTTTTAATATATTTTTCCCAAAGTAACCGTGAAAGCTTTTCAGTAGTCATGTAAAAGGTTTTCACAATACTATATGAGCACATTTTAACTGTGTAAGTGAGCACATTTTACTCGTGTGTGTGTGAAAGCTTTTCAGTAGTTTCCATGAGAGCTTTTCAGTTGTGTATGTGAATGTATAATCTTTCAGTTGTGTATGTAAAGGCATTTCACTTGTGTGTGTGTGTGTGTGTGTGTGTGTGTGTGTGTGTGTGTGTGTGTTTCAGTATAGTATACGAACGAGTTAATTCTGAATAATGTGCCTCATGGCCCCTCATAGTTTTCAATATTCACCTGATATTCAGGGGGGTTTTTTCTTGGATTTTTTTCCCTCCCTTTTTTCTCCCCAATTGTATCCAGTCAATCACCCCACTCTTCCAGGCCGTCCCAGTCTCTGCTCCACCCCCTCTGCTGATCCGGGGAGGGTTGCAGACTACCACATGCCTCCTCCCATACATGTGGAGTCACCAGCCGCTTCTTTTCACCTGACAGTGAGGAGTTTCACCAGGGGGACTTAGCGCGTGGAAGGATCATGCTATTCCCCCCAGCCCCCCCCCCCCGAACCGGCGCCCCGACTGACCAGAGGCGCTAGTGCAGTGACCAGGACACATACCCACATCCGGCTTCCCACCCGCAGACACGGATAATTGTGTCTGTAAGGACGCCTGACCAAGCCGGAGGTAACACAGTGATTTGAACTGGCAACCGCTACGCCACCCGTACACCCACACAAAGGATTCATAATAGTTGTGTTTGGTACAATGTGATGTGTGAGTTTATCCCGTAATGTGTTTGATGTAGATTATACGTATATAACAACAGATTATAAAGTACTGCAAGTCCTTCTGATGGCCTTATTCAATGTGCTTGAAGAGAGACCAAAGAAATATTTCAAGCCTTGGTTGCACAACATTCTTTTCTGTTCTAGACAATCTCAGATTACATTAAATTAAACCACACTAAATTGAAATGGAATTAAATCCGACCTTGAAGAGGTTGGTCTTGCTGAAGAACATGAAGTTGATCCTGGAGATGATGGCTTGGTCGGCGTTGGTCAGCATCTGGTTGGAGAGCAGCGAGCGAGGGAGGGTGACCTGGGCCAGAGGGTTATCCATGTCTGACTCAAAATCAATCTGAGGAGGAAGAGGAAGAGGAGAAGAGTTGAGGGAAAAAAAATAATAATAATAATCATTACATTTATATAGCAACGCCCTCCAGCTCCTCCTGGGGGATCCCAAGGCGTTCCCAGGCCAGATTGGACATGCAGTCTCTCGAGCAAGTTCTGGGTCTACCCCGGGGTCTCCCCCCAGTTGGACGGGCCCAGAAAACCTCCAAAGGAAGGCGACCAGGAGGCATCCTAATCAGATTCCCGAACCACCTCAACTGGTTCCTTTCGACGCTGGCATTGCTGATAATATCCTTTCCCTGGCATCGCTGGGGAGAGGGACGTCTGGAGTGCCCTACCTGGCTGATGATGAGATGAGACATTTATATAGCACTTTTCTAGACACCCAGAGCGCTTCACATTGAAGGGGGTAACTCACCTCAACCACCACCAATGTGTAGCACCACCTGGGTGATGCACGGCAGCCATTTTGCACCAGAACGCTGAACACATCAGCTTGAGGTGCAGAGGGAGGAGTCATTGAGCCAATTACATGGGGGGATGATGAGGTGGCCAGATGGAGAGAGCCAGGTTGGAAGTTTTGCCAGGACACCAGGGACCCCCCTACTGTTTGTGATAAGTGCCATGAGATCTTTAATGACCACAGTGAGTCAGGACCTCGGTTTAACATCTCATCTGAAGGACGGCATCTCCTACAGCAGTGTCCCCGTCACTGAACTAGGATCTGATATTTGTTGTTATCATTAGGACCAGAAGGAAGACTGCCCCTACTGGCCCACCAACAGCACTTCTGTGCCAAATCACCATCTGACTCCTGTGTCACTTGGTCTCACAGAAAATTAATCTAATCTGGCAACAGGTTTCCGGAGTTGCTTCATGTCTGAATGCAGCCTGAGTTTTAACTCAGAAGACAGATACTGAGAATTAGTCAACACTGTAAATGGTATAAAACTCTGATAAGATTTTTTTTTTTTTTTTACCCCAAGTCAACCATGGCTAGATGTGAACCTCTCTCTCTCTCTCACACACACACACACACACACACATACACACACGTTTGGAAACACACAAATGGACACACACAAAAAATCTGTGTTGAAGCCCTGGTTTGTGGGGCAGACCTGTGGGTCAGTGGTGTTGGGTGGTATGAAGGCGCTGAAGGACGTCCCGTTGAAAACGCTGGCGTTGAGGGCCGAAATTCCAACAACCAGATGGCTGGAGGAGATGTTGACCGACGGGCCATCAAACTCAATCTTCTGAACCAGCTCGTCCACTGTCTTCAACGCCCTGAGAGAGAGAGAGAGAGAGAGAGAGAGAGAGAGAGAGAGAGAGAGAGAGAGAGAGAGAGAGAGAGAGAGAGAGAGAGAGAGAGAGAGATTTTTTTATTTTTATAAATTAACTTTTTTTTTTTTTTAAATATAATCATATTCGGACCACAATCAAATAAATAAATAGAGAGAGAGATTTTTTTTATTTTTAAAAATTAACTTTTTAAAAATATAATCATATTCAAACCACAATCAAATAAATAAATAGAGAGAGAGAGAGAGAGAGATTTTTTTTATTTTTAAAAATTAACTTTTTAAAAATATAATCATATTCAAACCACAATCAAATAAATAAATAGAGAGAGAGAGAGATTTTTTTTATTTTTAAAAATTAACTTTTTAAAAATATAATCATATTCAAACCACAATCAAATAAATAAAGAGAGAGAGAGAGAGAGAGAGAGAGAGAGAGAGAGAGAGAGAGAAAGAGATGGTATATATACTGAATCAAATTCTCATTGTAATTGTTGGTAATGCAACTCCTATGCTGATAAAGTGCTTTGAATGGAACAGAGGGAGGAAAGGAGTGGGTTTTTTTTTTAAACTAAAAACAGATTACTACATTATACACACAATACCAAATGGAGGAATGTGTGTGCGTGTCCAGAGTCTGTGAGTTCAAGTATCTTATGGCTTGTAGATAAAAGCTGCCCTTAAGCCTGTTGGTTCGAGCCTGGATACTCTGGTACCATTTTCCTGACGGTAACAGAGTGAACAGTTTGTGGCTGAGGTGGCTGTGGTACCCAACTATCTGCTGGGCTTTCTTTCTGCACCTCTGGGTGTAGAGGTCCGGCATGGCTAGTAGCGCAGTCCTGGTGATGTGTTGTGCTGTTTTCACCACCCTCTGTAGAGCCTTGCGGTAAAGGGTGGTGCAGCTGCCATACCAGGCGGTGATGCATCCAGTCAGGATACTCTTGATGGTGCATCTGTAGAAGTTGTAGAGTATCCTGGAGTCCATGCTAAACTTCCTCTGCCTATAGAGAAAAAAAGAGATGACATCTTGCCTCCTTGACGAAGATGCTGGTGTGGTGTGACCAGGTCAGGTCCTCTCGCTGATGTTCACCCCAAGGAACCTGAAGGTGCTGACTATCTCCACTGCTGACCTGCTGATGTGGATGGGGGTTTTGTCCACCCTTGTGCAGCTTCCTATAGTCCACTATCAGCTCCTTAGTTTTGCAAACATCGAGATGGAGATTGTTGTCCTGGCACCATGATGTCAGGGCTCTCACCTCATCTGTGTTGGCCATCTCACCTTTGTCTGTGACTAGGCCGGTGACGTCGTCAGCAAACTTAATGATGGTGTTGGGGCTGTGTGTAGCCACACAGTCATGCGTGAACAGGGAGTAAGACAGGGGGCTGGCCACACAGCCCTGAGGGACTCCAGTGCTGATAGTCAGTGTGGAGGAGGTGGTAGTGCCCATCCTCACTACCTGTGTGTGCATGTGTTATCCAGCAAGGTGTCAGTGACAACTATGAATAATCCAATAAACTAGCTGTTTTATTGGATCATTCATGTTTATTCTGCCTTTTTATGATTTTTACTCCTCTTGCAGAGGCTCGTGAGAAGCGCAGGGAAAAATGACCATGAAATTAGTACCTACACTCCACTGTTCACATTTAGTATTTTAATCCCAAAAAAAAGGCCAGAAAGTTATTCTGATCAACAGTTCAAGGAGAATTTAAACCCCAATTTGGCCATGACAACCTTG
This sequence comes from Lampris incognitus, assembly GCF_029633865.1. NCBI lineage: Eukaryota > Metazoa > Chordata > Actinopteri > Lampriformes > Lampridae > Lampris > Lampris incognitus. The sequence continues at coordinate 48,158,934 of NC_079225.1, forward strand.
GAGATAGTGGAGAATATACTGGTCTGTTTCAAACAGGTCAGGTCATCATGGACAGTCGGCACACGTGGTTGTCCACTAAAGTCAGTTTTTAAATGTGTGTCTTTTCCCAGTCCGTTAGGATTTTAAAAGTCTTGTAGTTTGTTCCTGGCTGTTGTTAAACCATCCATCCATCCATTATCCAAGCTGCTTATCCTAATCAGGGTCGCGGGATGCCGGAGCCTATCCCAGCAGTCATTGGGCAGAAGGCGGGGCAACACTCTGGACAGGTCACCAGTCCATCACAGGGCAGCCACATTTACACCTAGGGGACAATTTAGTACAGCCGATTCACCTGACCTACATGTGTTTGGACTGTGGGAGGAAACCGGAGCCCCCGGACGAAACCCACGCAGACACGGGGAGAACATGCAAACTCCACACAGAGGACGACCCGGGACAACCCCCAAGGTTGGACTGCCCCAGGGCTCGAACCCAGGACCTTCTTGCTGTGAGGTGACAGTACTAACCACCGCGCCACTTTGTTGTTAAACCCAAAAAAAAAAAAATCATCCGAATTGTAAATTTAACTTTCATGTTTGAGGCTTAATCTGATCCTCAGCTGATATATTTTTGCATTTTGTGGAAGTTGCACTATTTCATCCCTGTGTCTGCAGGTGATTGATAGTGTATTTAATGCATCTTGTCTGTTTTAAGTTCATCCACAGTAAAGCCAGAGGTCAATTCCCTAAACAGAAGAGAAATCAACAAGTATCTGAGGCATTCTGTTTGAGTCATTTGGATTTCGCTTATCTTGGGAAACGCTTCAGTACGTGTGTGTGTGTGTGTGTGTATATGTGCGTGCACATGTGTGAGTGTATGTGCTTTCATGTGTGTGTTTGTGTGTGTGTTATCCAGCGAGGTGTCAGGGACAGCTATGTTAGAAAATACGGTTGACTGTGTTTTTGGTGTCGATGTGTGGAGTGCAGGGAGGTGTGTTGAAGGTGTCTGGCTGGGACAGCTGGCATTGGATCGGCTGAGGGAGCCTGCTCTGCTGCATCCGGTGGGCCGAGGGACCACGGCCCCTGCCTGGAGCTGCACCTGAAGAGGAAACATCGAGGGCGGTCTGACAGGACGCGGAAGCGGGACAGGCTAAGCTAACTGCTAGCCCATGCAGATCGGCAGTTCCAACAGTCATCCTGGCTGGCGTTCGTTCCCTTGGACAGTGATTTTTTTGTTTAGTTTAGATGTATGTGTTAGTTTGGATATGTGTGTTCTTGTAGTTCTTAGATATTTGTTTTGTCTTTGTGCTGCACTGCTGTGGGCTGGGAGAAATGATATTTTGTATTCAGGAATCAGGACACCGACAGACTAAAACTAAACCAAAACTAAAACACAGCCCTTAAAACTAACTACAACTACATGGAATTTGACAGTGGAATTCAGACTGGAAGAGAAATAAGAACTTAGCAAAACCCAGTAAAGCCTGGAAAGGGGAAAGACTTGTTGCCTTTACCTCTCAGAGGCAGCAGCCAGCGCCGTGTCTGAGCTGGTCTTCATGACATTGGAGATGATGGTAACCACAGTGGAGGCTATTGCGGTGTTGATTTTTGCCACATTCACCAACTCCTTCACCTTCGTCACTACTTTAGACACCTAAACAGAGTGAGAGAGAGAGTGAAACAGAGAGAGAAGGAGGGGAATAGAAGAAAAAGAGAAAAAGAAAAAAGAGAAAACAGTCGTGGACACCATACTTGGTTGAATGGGGTGTGAGGTGGAGCTCTCCTGTAGCTCGTAGGTTTAGATTCTCACCTCATCATTGGACAGCTTGTTGCTGGAGATGTTCGCAAGCTGTCCTGCCACTTCAGCAGCGTTTTCTAAATACACACACACACACACACACACACACACACACACACACACACACACACAATAAAAGTTAGAGTCAACAGAGCAGAGTTGGACACAGTCTCTATTTTCAGTACTGTTCAGCCTCACAGACTGCTGAAATCCAGCAGTGGCAGAGCTGTCTGTCTGTCTAACTCTATGCCTGCTCACCTGTCTGCTCTGCTATCTGCAATCATCTCAATCAAACCTCTATACAGCAGGTGTTGTACATTAAAACACAATGAAAAACAAATGCTCTTGCGTTTCTTTGCTGGCGTTTAATTGGCTGAATCCTACCTGCGGACACATTGATGCTGGCGATGTCGGTGCAGTTATTGAGATCTGGAGCGGACCAGTACGCAGTGTAATTCTGAGGGCTGAAGACACTGAGAGAGTGACAGAGAGAGAGAGAGAGAGAGAGAGAGAGAGAGAGAGAGAGAGAAAGAAAGAGAGAGAGAACACGCGAGAGATCACTTAAGGATTATCCAATAACCCATCTGTAGTGTGATTTCTATTGATTCTTATATTCAATGTTACATGAACCGGCAACCCTCCAGTTACCAGATGACCTGCTCTACCTCCTGAGCCACTACTTTTTCGGGTGGTGTGTGTCTTCCTCAAGCTCGGGTCCTCTACCAGAGGCCTGGGAGTTTGAGGGTTCTGCACTGTATGTTAGCTGTTCCTAGGACTGCACTCTTCTGGACAGAGACCTCCCATGTTGTTCCTGGAATCTGCTGGAGCCACTCTCCCAGTTTGGGGGTCACAGCCCCTAGTGCTCCTATTACCACTGGGACTACTGTGGACGTCACCTTCCACATCCCATCTAGTTCTTCCCTCAGCCCTTGGTATTCCTCTAGCTTCTCGTGCTCTTTCTTCCTGATGTTGCCGTCTCTTGGGATGCTACATCGATCACTACTGCTGTCTTCTGTTCCTTGTCGACCACCACAATGTCTGGTTGGTTAGCCAGCACCTGTTTGTCAGTCTGGAACTTGAAGTCCCACAGGATCTTAGCTCTGCCATTCTCAACCACCTTTGGTGTGGTCTCCCATTTGGACTTTGGGACTTCCAGTCTGTATTCAGTACAGATATTCCTGTACACTATCCCAACCACTTGGTTATGCCTTTCAGTGTACACTTTCCCAGCAAGCATTTTACACCCTGCTACTAAGTGCTGGACTGTCTCAGGGGCGTCTCTGCACAGTCTGCATCTTGGGTCTGGTCTGGTGTAGTAGACCTGCATCTTGGGTCATGTCTGGTGTGGTAGACCCCTGTCTCAACCAGTCTGGTCCTGAGTGCCTGTTCATGTGCTGCTATGATCAGAGCCTCTGTGCTGTCCTTCAGTCCAGCCTTTTCTAGCCACTGGTAGGATTTCTCCATATCAGCCACGTCTTCTATGCATCGATGGTACATCCCATTGAGGAGCTTGATCTTCCATGACACCTCCTCTTTTTTTCCTCTGCACTTCAGCTGGCTATCTGATGAATGATAGAGCACATATGTTGATGGCTTGGCTCTTATTCTTCCCATTGACCTTGCTCCTCAGGACCCACCTCACTCTCTGGAGGTATTTGGCTGTTGCTGACCTCCATGCTGCCTCCCTGTGGTTTCCATTTGCCTATGGAATATCCAGGTACTTGTAACTGCCATGTCTTCTATCTGTCAATGGTGCATCCCATGGAGGGGCTTGCTTGTTCAAGATACCTCCCCCTCTTCTTCCTCCCCACTCTCTGTCTTCTGCTGCCTGAGGCTGTTAATCCCGGGGGCTCTCTTTCTGACATACACATGGATGTTCCTTGTTTCATCCTGGATATAGACCCTGACACTCACTAACCCTTGGCCCCCATCTTTTTGCTGCTTATCGTACAGTTTCATATATATATATATATATATATATATATATATATATATATATATATCCACAGGGTCGTGGGGATGCTGGAGCATATCCCAGCAGTCATCAGGCGGCAGGCAGGGAGACAGACTGGACAGGCCACTAGGCCATCACGGGGAAATCGAAGCACCCGGAGGAAACCCAGGCAGACACGGGTAGAACATGAAACTCCACACAGAGGATGACCCAAGACAACCCCCAAGGTTGGACTACCCCAAGGCTTGAACCCAGGACCTTCTTGCTGTGAGGCGACTGCGCTAACCACTGCACCAACATGCCGCCCATATGTATATATATCTACTACTACTTTCGGCTGCTCCCGTTAGGGGTCGCCACAGCGGATCATGATATATATATATATATATATATATATATATATATATATATATATATACACACACACACATACACACACATACATATATATGATGAGATATGTACATATATATATATATACATATATATATGTGTGTGTGTGTGTAGGAAAAAAACTTTTAATGCATAGCAATACAAGCTTGTTTCATGTGTCGCGCACTCATCAGCTGCTAATGTGATTCAACAAAGAAAAACACACAGTTTACGTTGCCCAGCGTCATGCCCTTAATTTCGGTGGACAGCAACCAATCAGAGGAGAAAACATTTAAATTATAACAACCAATTGGGTAGGCAGTAACGATGCACAGCAACCAATGGTGGGGTAGTAAACATTACAACCAATGGGGTAAGGGACTGGGGCTTGTTTTGAAAAAGCCTTATTGAAACAGCCTACGTGAAAATGCAAGAAATGCAACGGCCTTAAGCCGCCACATTTGGTCATTGGTGGACAAGAATATTGGTTACTCTGTTTCATGGAAAATCCTTACAAAGAGTAGTGCATATTCAGTTAGAGGTCAAAGATGTAACCTGTGCTTGGCAGAAAAGTATTTTATTATTTGCAGACCTGATATGTCCACCTTGAAATAATAGAAACGAGTTGTAGAAACCGAAAAACATATCTCCTTTGTAACTATAAGTAAAACGTCTTTATTATTCCCCCCCCATGAGATGATACACATATGACATTTATTAGAGTTTTTTTTATTTTTATATTTTAGCTGCCTGTCCTTCCAACTGTGCCCCAACACCACCCCACTATATGATTTACATAAACTACCTTGTTATATTTTAAATGTAGGCTAGTTCAATAATGCTTTTCAAAACAAGCTCCAGTCCCTTACCCCATTGGCTGTAATGTTTTCTACCCTACCATTGGTTGCTGTGCATCGTTACTACCCACCTCATTGGTTGTTATAATTTAAATGTTTTCTCCTCTGATTGGTTGCTATCCACCGAAATTAGGGGCGTGACACTGGGCGGCGTAAACTGTGTGTTTTCTTTGTTGAACCACATTAGCAGCTGACGAGTGCACCATGCACCAAACAAGCGTGTACTGCTATGTAGTAAAAGTTTTTTTCCCTACATATATATTGATATTCCACTCCTCATTAGCTGAGCACTTCTAGCAACACCATTGACGGTTTCCGGGAGGAAAAAAAAAAATATATATAACGTTTTTTCCCCAGAAACCGTCAACGGTGTTGACAGAAGTGCTCAACTAACGAGGAGCGGAATATATATATATACATATACGTATATATATACACACACACACACACACACACACACACACATATATATATATATAGGCATACATATTATGTTGGGGTTTTTTTAGCGGTTTGAGAGATGTTTATTTTACTATACATTGTGTGTCGTTGAGCTGTAGGCCAAAGAATTTCACAGCCTGCAACACTTGCTTCCATGCTGTCTTGTGGTGCCTAATAAAAACCTTGGACTGACCTCAGTGGAGATAATTCAAGATTCTTTATTTGTTACGTCTATTATACAAGTACAAGAGAGTAAAATTCTTGTGTTTTGGCGGTACAGTGGTGAAATCACTGTCGTCAAAAGAGTTCTGACCAATTTCTGAAACCACCAGCAAACTGTGAGGACATATTTTATGTTCAAGCCACATCTGCCAGTTCCTAAAGCTACAGGTAGTCTCTGATGAGCCTCCCCATTTCATCACTAATCATGAGGTTTAATTTAATTTAAAACCTTTATCTGGGAAGGGACACATTTGAACAAATGTAAATGCAGCCGAGTTAGCTCAGAGGCTAGTTTCCATCGGCAGGCCCTAACAGATCACGAGGACTCCCAGCTGAAGGTAAATTTGTCACCATTACCCCAGCATGAGAGCAAATAGTCTGTTCGCTGTCCATATATGATTAATGCAGAAATTATACCACCAACTCATACCACCTCTACCCGAGAGGAGGAACTTCGCAGTTCATATGTCGAGAGGAACTATCATAGACCATTGGGGACAAATCAAATCTGTCTTGTGCTACTGGGCACTGGAATGGAGAGAAAAGGACTAAAGAGGAACGGCACGTGCACACCACGCTTATGCACATGTGTGTTTTTGTTGGCGTATCAGTGTGTCTGTCCAACTCTGAGTGTGTGTGTGTGTGTGTGTGTGTTACCATTTCCTGGAGCTTCTCTGCTCCTTGTTGGGGAAGCAGGGCAGGTACTTTGTGGCTGTCGGTCTGCTCTCAGGCCAGAGATAGTGGAGGGTGTTGTCCTCTGGACAGTTCTCTACAAGAGGAGGGAAGGGGCAAAAAAGTGGAAAGGAAATAAACTGTGGGAGACAGAGGCACCCTGAGAATTACCTTGTGGACGAATAGCGTTGATTTCGGAGAACGTGCACAATCAACCTACCGAATGACTGCAGGCTACACATTACAGCCATCTTGTGTACTCATAATGAAAGTAAAGTAGGTTTTTGGCCAAAAGGGAAATTATCCCAATAACAATCTGTAAGTCCAGGAAGTACTGGTGGCCTGTCTAGTCTCCAAAAACTATAACTGCTTTGAGGCAATTCATTTTGACAGAGAAATTAATATTCTCCTGCCGGGGCATCCAGGTAGCAAAGCGGTCTATTCCATTGCCTACCAACATGGGGATCGCCGGTTTGAATCCCCGTGTTAGCTCCAGCTTGGTCGGACGTCCCTACAGACGCAATTGTCTGTGTCTGCGGGTGGGAAGCCAGAAGTGGGTATGTGTCCTGGTCGCTGCACTAGCGCCTCCTCTGGTCAGTCGGGGCACCTGTTCGGGGGGACTGGGGGGAATAGCGTGATCCTCCCATGCGCTACGTCCCCCTGGCAAAACTCCTCACTGTCAGGTGAAAAGAAGCGCCGGCCGAGTCCACGTGTATCGAAGGAGGCATGTGGTAGTCTGCAGCCCTCCCCGGATCAGCAGAGGGGGTGGAGCAGAGACCGGGATGGCTCGGAAGAGTGGGGTAATTGGCCGGGGTGAAAGGCAGGGAACAATCCAAAAAAAAAACAAAAAAACAAAAAAAAACCAAAAAAAAACCTCCAAACAAACCAACTTGTAATCTGAGGTCTCAGTCAGCACCCTGCCTTCTTACCAATAGGCTTGGCCTCTATGGACTCTGACACCATCAGCAGTCCTGCAGCCAGAGTGTCCTTGCTGCCGGACAGCCGGGCAGACACATCTGCTTCCCTCAGACTCTCATTCCTGGTGTACTGATAAACCAACAGGGCCTGGCATGTATATCTAGAAAGAAGAGGAGACAAAAGATAAGAAGAAGAAATAATGGAACAAACATTTCCCTCTATAAAAGGTGGTACCACGTTTGTGCTGTTTTTTTCTTTCGTACACTGTGGAACTTCCAGACTGCTATGACTCACAGGCCTACTACACCCCAACAGTCGCCTTTCTTATGTTATTGTATCAATGTCCTGTAATAAATCCATCCATTCTCCAAGCCGCTTATCCCAACTGGGGTCGCAGGGATGCTGGCGCCTATCCCAGCAGTCATTGGGCGGCAGGCGGGGAGACACCCTGGACCCCCCCCCCACACACACACACACACATACCTAGGGGACAATTTAGTACGGCCGAGTCACCTGACCTACATGTCTTTGGACTGTGGGAGGAAACCGCAGCCCCTGGAGGAAACCCACACGGACACGGGGAGAACATGCAAACTCCACACAGAGGACGACCTGGGACGACCCCCCAAGGTTGGACTACCCTGGGGCTCGAACCCAGGACCTTCTTGCTGTGAGGCGACCATGCTAACCACTGCGCCACCGTGCCGCCAGTGTATTGTAATACAGTGCACGAGGTGAAAGATTTTGCCACTGCCAAGCTTCAAGAATGACTTCCACTTCCTCTTTGCTGCTGACAGCAGATGAAGCTCATCTTTTAACTACACAATACCAAATCCAAATGTCGTAGATAAATAAAAATTGGAATTGGTTTAAACATTTCAGAGAAAATTCACATTCTTTTAATATAATGTTAAAATATTAATATGACAATAAACATTGTTTTAAATAACTCACAAATAGACATAACAGTGTAACTGAATATCCCACACAATAACTCCACGGTGCCTCTGCCCATTCAGATAAACACAATCAGTACTGTACCTTGAGTTGTCTCCACTGTGTGATGAGGAGGGCCGGATACTGCGGAGAAAAGAAGAGTTAAGAAGGTTCAGGTTCAGGTGTGTTTTGACGGGACAGCGTTGAAATCAACAACTCTTCCATTTTTCTTTGTTTTTCTTTCTGCTAAAGAGCTGGAAAACAGTTAAGTCACAAGGATTTTTTACCCCACGCCTCCTCCACACTCCCATGATGGTCCGCATCTCTCCGATCACATGATGTGCTGCACGCTTATACATCAAACCAAATGGATGGTTGCGGAATGCACACACAATGACAAACAACCACAAACCATCAACCTTGTTGTGAGTTGTGAACGTTACCCTGAACCATTTAAATGGTTGTAGAGCTCTTTGAGTGTGTCACATCACAGGCATATCCGGGTTGTCACTGTTGTGTCAGTCTGACATCATTTTGTAGAAACATACAGGTAGTCATTGGTCATTGGTGCAGCATCAGCAGTAATGTGGACGTTGTACCGGACCGTTGTTGTGAAGAGGGAGCTGAGCCAGAAGGCAGAGCTCTCAATTTACCAGTCAATCTTGGTTCCAACCCTCACCTATGGTCATGAGCTTTGGGTAGTGACCGAAAGGGTGAGATCACGGATACAAGCGGCTGAAATGAGTTTCCTCCGTAGGGTGTCTGGGCTCAGCCTTAGGGATAGGGTGAGGAGCTCGGACATCCGGAGGGAGCTCGGAGTAGAGCCGCTGCTCTTTCGCGTCGAAAGGACCCAGTTGAGGTGGTTCAGGCATCTGATTAGGATGCCTCCTGGGCACCTTCCTTTGGAGGTTTTCCGGGTATGTCCAACTGGGAGGAGACCCCGGAGTAGACCCAGAACCCGCTGGAGGGACTATATGTCCAATCTGGCCTGAGAATGCCTTGGGATCCCCCAGGAGGAGCTGGAGGGCGTTGCTGGGGAGAGGGACGTCTGGAGTGCCCTACTTGGCTTGCTGACACTGCGACCCAACCCCAGAGAAGTGGCTTATGATGAGATACAGGTAGTCACAAGATGACAGGTGGTTCTCTGTCCCAAACCCCATTCAATTTTTCCATTTGAAAAAACAAAGTTGCCTCAAATAAGGTCTGAGATTAACACAGGGAAAAGCCAAAAACGTTTTTTTTAGTTAAATGCCATCATTTGATAGAACACTTATGAATTTTGATGCAGTAAAGAAGCTATTGCTAACTTGATGCTAAGTGTCAACGCTCTGACCCCAACTTGTCAATAGAGTGGTTCAGCAAGTCAGCCATTTTATTAGCAACATTGCTCTCATGAGTAAATTTTTCTTGTTGTTGTTGTTCATCCATCATGGTTGATGATGACCATGGCACGTCTCATATTATATTGGGTTTTGGTGAGTGAGCAAATGGCTGAACAGACCAATCTGAGCCCAGAATTCTCTGTGGCACACTGGATATGTCAGGGAGAATGTAGAGCTCTGAGCCACAAGTCCTTCCTTGGCAGATCTGCGCTGCTCTCTTCAACATGGTATATGGGCTTCTCCTGCTCTCATAGAGGACTGCACCTTCCTGGACTTTTCTTGTCCTGGCAGGTCGGTCCTGATCTAGGGGTTTTCAGTTTTTCAGGTCAAATCCAAAGCTCTTCAAGGAGGTTTTCAGAGTATCCTTTTAGCACTTTTTGGGACCACTTTGCGCCTACTTGCCATTTTTCAGCTAGCCAAAGAAGACAATGGTCAAAAAGACAATGCCATTTGCAGTCCCAATGATATGGCAAAAACAGAATGATCACATGACGGACTGTAACTCCTGTCTGACCAATGAATCTGGCTCCTCTACTAAAAATAAGAACTCTATTGAATACCCCAATCTGCTTTCAGCAATGAGACCAGTGCCACATGATGGCAGTTTGCCAGTACCAAAGCCACTAGAGACATGGAGCCTAGATGAGGCAGATGAAGATGCCACAATGAATGAACCAGATGTGGAAAATGACACTGATCCAGATGCTGAACCCTTTATGCCTGGTTATCCTCATCTGATAACACAGCCAGAATTAAATGACCTGGTCAGGGACTTAGATGTGTCAAGAGCTAACGCAGAACTACTTGTTTCAAGATTGCAAAGATGGGGTTTGCTGTTACCGGTACAAAAATTTCTATCTTTCAGACCATCAAGAACATTTGACAAACTTCTTTACGCAGGCTGACAACCTGTTTCTGTAGTGACACTGATGGATTGTTCATGGCTTTGGGCTGTGCGCATGACCCACAACAATGGCATCTTTTTATAGATTCGTCAAAGTTAAGCCTGAAAGCTGTCTTGTTACACACTGGCAGTGTCCAATCTTCAGTACCCATTGGCTATGCAGTACACATGAAAGAAACCTACAACAACATGGATCTGTTGTTGAAACACATACAGTACAACAATTACGACTGGAACATGTGTGGTGAGCTAAAAGTATTGGCACTGCTACTAGGAATGCAGCTTGAATATACAAAGTACTGTTGTTTCCTGTGTGAATGGGATAGCCGTGCTAAAGAGTCACATTACATAAGCTTTTCATTCCAGGGCAGAAAAGCATGGAGCATAAACCACTTGTCAACCCAACAAAGACATTTCTGCCTCCTCTTCATATGAAACTCAGATTGATGAAAAATTTTGTGAAAGCAATGAACAAAGAAGTTGATGCATTTTGCTATTTGAGACAGATGTTTCCAAGAATAACTGATGCCAAGATTAAGGGAGGCATTTTTGTTGGTCCACAAATCAGACAGGTCATCAATGACAGGGAGGTAGAAGATCTGCTTGTGGGGCCAGAGCAAATAGCATGGAAGGCACTTAAGGATGTTGTTGAGAATTTTCTTGGCACCTACAGAGCACCAAACTACTCTGGGCTGCTTGACAACATGCTTAAAGCACACAAAACCATGAAGTGCAACATGTCATTGAAAATTCATTTTCTGCATTACACCTGGGCTTCTTCCCTGCTGACCTTGGTGAAGTCAGTGATGAACATGGTGAAAGGACACCAGGACATTGGACCATGGAAAAGAGGTATCAGGGCAACTGGAATGCATCAATGCTGGCCGACTATTGTTGGACACTGACATGAGAGGCACCAGATGCTGAGTACAAACCAAAATCAGCTGCAAAACATTTGATCTTAGTTCAACTAACACAATGTGTCAGTATCATTATGCGATTAAACATGTTAGATTTAATAAAAGTTATTTTAATGTTTCTCCAAATTCCTATGTGATACAGCAAATCTGAAATTGTTTTTCTGTTCAATTTGACATTGTCTTTCATAATCTCTTGTTTTTTTTCAGGGAGCAAAACATTTGAAAAAAAATTGTTGTCAAGTGATTTGTCCTTCTCTGTGAGGAGTGTTGTTCCATCTGCATTCAGGAGAGGTGCAGTTCCGGAGTGTTTTGCACCGTAGACCTGATTGAGTGCATCATAGAAGCACATGGTGTTATTACTGTCAGCATAGGACTGAATCTCCTCAGCTTTTGCACACAGCCAGGTGTCCTGCATGACTCAGAGTTTCTGCAGGACAACCCTGTGAATGTTGAGGGAAGCAGTTTTCTTTGCGCTTGAGCTGCCGTCATTCAGGTATGCTTTATGCAGGCAATGTTTTTGATCCAAGAGTGCTTGGATTTTTACATTGTTCTCATCAAACCAATCTTGATGTTTACGTATGGGAACACAAGGTGATTCAAGGGCTGTAGAATTCAGTACGGTCACAGTCTTGAGGGCAATCCAGTCTGCCTCAGCGTCTGTATGCTCAAAGCTTAGAGACTCCAGGTGATGGTCTAGAGCCTCAACAAAGGCCAGTCTGGTATATTCCTGTTGTAGGCAAATGATGTTGAGACGCTGGACATGTCTTTTTCCTTGGTGGCACACTGGGGAGGCTTGATCCAGAGGTTAAGTTGGGAAATTATGAGATGGTGGTCAGTACAACATTCAGCAGCACACATAGCCTTGGTCCCCCTGACATCGTGCCAGTTGCTCTTGCTCACGATGACGTAGTCAATCAAGTGCCAGTGGCATGAACGGGGATGCATCCATGACGTTTTCTTTTGCTTTAGTAGTTGGAATATCATGTTGATGATGAGTAGGTTGAACTCGGAGCATGTTTTCAGCAGCAGAAGACCGTTACTGTTACATTTTCCGGTGCCATGTGCACCTATGACTCCATTCCATGATTGGTGGTTATTTTCAGTGCTGGCATTGAAGTCACCAATTATCAGGAGTTTTTCAGAGTTGGCTGTAGCAGCAATGACTTCTGGGTCAGCATAAAACTTGATCTCGTCAGAGTTAGTCATGGTAAGGTCATAGGCACTAATGACAGTGGCCTCCTTTTTACCCAATAGATGGAGCTTTAGGATCATTAAATGGTCAATTATACCCTTGGGTAGGCTTGCCAGTTGGTTGACCAGGTGTTTTTTTTACTGCAAATACCAACACCCATGTTACATCTCTCCTCCTGCCCTCGTCATCTCCAGAAGATCGTGGAACTTGAGCCCAGTCATCTGTCCAGTATTGGCCAGCCGGGTCTCACTAAGGGCAGCAATATCCATGCTGTATCTGGCTAGCTCTCTACGCATGAGGTTGGCATGTCTCTCAGGTCTTTTTGATCTAGATGTGTCCATCAAAGTACACACATTCCAAGCACCAACAGTGAGTGGTATCGTAGGTATGTGATGGCCAGGATGTTTTTAAGCAGACAGTCCTTAGCGTACCTTTTCGAACATTCTCATCACTATGGAGGTGAGCAATGTGATCGTACATAGGGGTGCTCAGTCACTCAGGGTGTTGCCAGACTTCACTGCTGCTTTGGTCCAGTGAGGAAACGACCAATATCTTGAGCTGCCTGCATGCAGGTTTGCGACTAAAGTCTCCAGCATATCCATGCCTGCTGCTTCGTCCCTTGCCCATCACCACAGGACTTAGACAGTGGTAAGGTGCCATGACTTGTGCAGAGAACTTGGATTTCAGTGAGGGAGATTTGCGCAGCATCAACCTCACTGTCTTGACAAGTCCCAATCTCTACTCAGTGCAAGACATATAGTTAAGATGACTAGAGGTGGTCATGGGTGCAGTGGATGGTCCAGCGACCCTTAGATGGAATTTCATCCACCAGGAGTTCCACATGCCCCAACTCAGATGAGCTGAGTTTTCTGGGATAGTTAACTGCAGCCGCTGACTGTACCAACTCACCAGGGATGTTGAACCTAGTGTCTGCCTACCGTAGCAGCTAGAGGGCTGGCTCAGATGGAACAAGCCAGAGGCACACCTAGCTGGCAAAGTGAGTAAATTACTGCTACACAGATCTTATTTGGGGATTTTGATACTGTGGCTAATTTTACTTTACAAAGTGACGATATGGCTGGGCCACTAAATATCATTGGGGACATATTTAGATGTGAGTCTGACAAGGCTCCCCCTCTCCATTAGTATGGAATATGAAAAGTTGACTTCCCAGACATTTCCTTGAAGTGACAAACCCGAATATTTACACGCACACACATTTCCATTTTGATACTTCCCATCATTAGCATAATTTCAAATAAAATCTAATCCATGAATATCCAGATGTGTCCCCACCCAGGAAAAGAATAGAGTGGACAAGAGTGGGGGTGAGGAAAAGGATAACGGAGTGAAAGGGGATAGAAATACAGACAAAAAAAAGAAGGCGGGGGGGTGAGTGAGTTTCCTTCGGGTCCTCAGAAATGCACTTTGGAACACCAGCGCAACATTTTGCTGTATACATTACTTCAGTCATTCCTAACGTGTCTTCACTCCATGGTCAGGATTTCCGTTTCATGGGTAGTTCAATGGATAGAGCAAAGCACTTCCGCCGATCCGGTTTAGGATTAACAGAGGTGGTTCATCGTGTGTTGCGGTAAAACGTGGAGAATGAACATCGTATCCATCTGAAAATGAACTCTAAAGGTGTAAATGACAGCTGCTTACCTGATGTAATCAACATAGACAATGGGGATCCAGTTCTGGAAGGTTTGATTCAACTGTGAAATGTGGAAAACAAATCAGATGAAAAATTTGTTTCTATCTGTATCCATCTATCCATCTCTATTTTAGCTGTCAAGTCAACTTTATATATACAGCACAGAGGGGGACTGAGAGCAAGAGCGAGAGAGAAAGACAGAGAACAAAAAACACAAACACCAGTGAATAAAACGTTTTCATTCAAGTTTTAAAAATCAACAGATTCAACTGATCTATCTATCTATCTATCTATCTATCTATCTATCTATCTATCTATCTATCATTACCACAGCTAATGAAGTATTTTTAGCTAATGGAGTAATTTCAGATAAGACTCAAAGTTTTTAGAGGATGTTAAGGTGATTAGATTTTGATGTAAAAAAATTACGATTTCTTTTGGAATACGTTGCTGGATAGGCACATACTACAACTGGGGAAATGAGCCAAGAAGGTAAAAAAGAAAAAAAATCCAATTTCATTTCCCGTAGTCTTTAACAATTTCCCTACAGTCTCATGGAGCGGGACCTCTATACAGCCCTCACTCTTGTGATTCAGAGTCTTTACCCAGTCAGACACCAAATGCTCCACATTTGCCTCCGTCAGCTTCGACTCCTCACGCTCCACCTCGAATGAGATTCGGTAGAAGAGGCTCTCTGAAAGACGAGAGAGAGAGAGAGACAGAGCGAGAGAGAGAGACGTTGGTCTCAGTCTTACACGAATCATTTCACACACTTCATGTAAACTGCTTTTTAAATCTCTACTGTGCCGCATAGCAGGAGATGATTCACTGGGTTGAAAGTTATCGAGTTATGTTTGAATCCAATTTTACTTTTGCTTAACAATGGTGACGGCGAATATGCTCATTTTTAGATAAGAACTGCAGCGAGAGAGCGAAGAGAAAGAGCAGTAATTTTCCTTTCCTTTCTTGGAGAATAGCAGCAAAGTGGCATAAATTGTAAATCCGTCATAAAATAACATAATCATAACTAGGAGAACATTCCCCTCCAGCCAAGGCTTCATGTCATTAGCACATGTTTGTTTCTGACACGTTTGTGCATCAATTTTGAAACCTTAGTATGGAGGCAAGCTAAGGTGACACATGAAGGTGACAGTATGGAGGCAAAGTCTTGGCTTTTCACATTTTTCTATTCACCTGTGTTAGAAGGAGCACATTATTCCAAGTCACACATATTTGTTAAAGATATCTAAAAGTGCAGCATTATAACGGCACAAGAAAGCAAATAAGATGAGGTTTTAACCCTGGTGCACTTTCAGTGAGGACCGCTCTCCTGCTATACTTCACGGTGACCACTAGGTGTCGCTCCTCTCTCTCGCTAGTTGCTGTTTGGGGAAAAAAAACCTTCTATTCCATCAGCTCTTATGGGAGACTGTGCCAGCTCGCAGCTCTAGGGTGATGTTATTTTTTCTCTTTATGAGGTGTTGGAGCATCACAGCTGACGTCTGTATGACTCGGTAAGTACGAGTCAAAAGCAGCAGACTTTTTCCATGCCATGAAAACAAAAAGATTTGACTTCGTTGTCTATTTTTAGTCTCCCAAGGAGCTGAATGGTTTGAGGAAATCAGAGTGGAGGACAGACAGGAATGTTTAGCTAGTAAGAGAGAAGGGGAGAGATGGACAAAGAAAGGGAGAAATATTGATCATGTAGATGTAGGCTGAGAAAGAGTAGGAAAAAATGCAAGATTAAGATAAAACAGAATAGAGTTAGAGGTAGAAAGAGATGGAGAATGGGAAAATGACGTCAGAATCCAGTTATTTTAACTATTAAGACCAAGGCTAATCTACTGCAGTTTGATTGGACAACCACTATCCGTTATAATGTCCTTTATCCCACCCAGAATCACAACTGGCCAATCAGCGGCCTTCGGAGCCAGAGACTCCGCCTCATTCGCCTGATTGACAGCTACAACCACCACTACAGCATCAGCAGAAAGCTACCAGTTAATTCACGAAGAAGACCAACTACAACTACTGCTCTGTAAAAACATTCATTTTAACAAGTCATGTCATACAGCATTGAGTCTTAAAATCTTGTTTTACGTTGATTTAAACAATCTGCAAATGGGGGGGTGGGGGGGCATCGTTTCACTACCTTCCAACACATCTTGATTTATTTCAACGTTTACCTTGGGTTAAATAATTGCATTTACAAATGGGGCAGACTGGTGAGAGATTATGCCATTTGATTCATGAATAGTAGCGATATTAGGAGACATCATCACATTCTGTGCTAGTTTGGAGAAAATTAGATTCTGAGACTCAATACCAGCTGTTAAGATGAATATTTTTCATGAGACTACTTTGATTACAAATTGTCTTATTTTGTCGTTTTTAAATTCTCTACTTCTACAGTTGGTGTTACTGCATGACATACTGTTCCCTGATGACAGTCCACACAGACATGAAATATGAAAGCGATGTTTACATTGGCATGGCATCACGGGCTCAGCAGTGGAAACCGTGGCCGGGGGTCCGGCAGTAGGGTGCGTCGTGGCCTTCTTGAGGCCACTGCCACCAAGAGTCGAAGAGGGGTTCTTTGTGATGTAAAAATGGTGCGTGACAAATTCCCTGGAGCCATCTCTGACATGGTCACTGAGCTCGGATATACCTGAAGTTTCATTCCCACCATGATGTGACACGATCAAAATGGTTGAATTTGTTTGGCCCTTTAAATCTGCATTCCCACCAAGATCTGATATAGAAATAGTCATGTTGTTCTGGGACGCTGCTGCACTCGGCATCTTTATCTGCTCTTTGGCATTTGTGGTCATTCTTTCTCTGAATGGTGTGGTAGCAGTGTCTCTGGGTGTTGTAACTACCACGGCACCTGAGTTGGGGACAATTGGGAACAAGCTGGATTCAGAGCACGGCATTTTCCCAGGGCTTTTGTCACCCCAGGGGAGCGTGAGCTGCTGCAACCCAGACACAAAGCCTCTATCTGGGGCAGCAATAGGTTGGTTTGCAGAGTGTCTGGAGGGGAAGGTATTTAGGCCAGCAGTGCGAATGGAGTCCAGATTAGCCAGTACATGGGTGGGTTGTGTCATTACATAAGAATTAGGCCGGGGAATATGGTCGGCGGTGGAGTCGGTAGGAGTAGGTTGTATGTTTAGCACTGACAAACCTTGTGTGTTCAGGGCTGCAGCGGATTCTAGATTTACACCTTTCTTAGAATGATGACCCATTGTAGAGTTTAGCACTATGTCCACATCAACACTGTGGTTGACATTAACAGCCAAAGTTCCTGAAACGGCAGAGGGATTATCCGAATTCAAATGAGAATTTGTTTCAGGAAAAACATTTCCAGGGTCGTTGAAAGAAGGGAGGCTTGTACTTCTGTCAGCTGTGGAGAGTTCATTTAAGGTTTCTGCTGGCTGTGTGTGGAAAGTGATTCCCAGCGAGACATCTCCCAACGCTTCAGGAGAGATGGACTGCGCTGATTGTAGAACAACAGAAGACGGCTGCTGTGATTCCCATTGGCTGGCTGGCATTCCAGGAGATGGGTAGGAGGGCTGTAATTGGTCGAATGTGGCAAACTGCTGGAATGCCTCCTCTGATTGGCTCATTTGGTATGCGGGGGAAGCTTGGAAGAGTCCTGAACTGCTGGCTTGAAGTGGTGGGGGGGTGGGGGGCAGGTGGAATGTAACAGTCGGATGAGTGGGCAGCGAGGTGCCACTTCCTGCCTCCACCAAGCTGGCAGTTGCCACCAGCAATGTCACTCCCTTGGGATGGAGAACAGGGAGGGGAGCAGAGAGCAAGAGAGGGGGGGAAATGGAAGAGAGGAGAGAAGGAGTGAGGAAGAAGGAGGTGATGCTGGATGATAGCGGTGTCTGCTGTCCGAAACCTGGATGGAGTGAGTGCGCTGAGTGCAGAGTGTGTGTGTGTGTGTAGAGACGGCCCACCTCTGCACTTCGACTCGCATCCGGTTCTCTGATGAGCACCGTGTCCAATGAGCTTTCATGTGGGTGTGTGTTCAAGACGCCACGCGTGTGTGGGATGCTGCGCGTGTGTGTAACAACGTGTGTGTGCAAGACGACATGTGTGTGAGTGACGCGGTCTACGGTGTTGGTGTGTGTCGAGTCTGAGCTGTGATTATAACGTGGCCTCAAAGTATGCTGGAGAACAGCACTGCCAAACTGTGATGCCAGAAGGTGGTGGGGCGCTGGCATCTGACTTGATGAATTTGGCAATGGAAAAGCAGCATGTTCCGATATACTGGCATGGCTGCCAAGCGCCAGCGAGCTAACGGCGTGTGGCTTCGTGCTGCTGGGATGTGTGAGGATGCTAGCGGCTGGCATGTACATCCAGTGCCCAGTGTGTGTGTGAAGGAGCGTGTGCAGCATCCCCTGTGTGTCCCTACAGGAGTTGAGGCTGACAGCGGGTGGGTCTCGTGTTCCAGATGGCCCTCTGAAAGAGGATGAGGAGAGGGGGGAGGAGGAGGTGGAAAAGGAGAGGGGAGAAATTCCTATTTCCCCTCCCTTTAGATGTGTCGTAGGCCCAACAACATGTGTCACCAACAGGCCATTGGGAAAAACGTTCGGCATGGCAGACAGCGATGGGTTGCCAAAGTGATGGGAGGAGTTTATCGGTCTTGACATGATGGGTACAGTAGAAAAAGCAAAAGAGGATGACAATGGAGAAGAGAGGAAGAGGGAAAGCTGTGATTCATATCTGGTTTGTCTGTAAGCAGGTGAGGAGAGAGCTGGGGTGCGTTCATAAGACAAAACGGCTGCCACCGATTGTGATGTAAAGTCAACGATAGACTGCGGGGCTGATTCAACTGGCTGAGCGTAATCTAGTATGGCAGTCACCTCTGACCTCTTCTGAGACTGAACCGTCAAGTAAGGAGCTGGGTGAAGGGAGTTAAATGACTCTGAATGAAAGCCTGGCAGATGTGTCCACATTACACTCTGTACGTCTGATCCGAAGTCTGCCGAATTCGATTCCAACAATTCTGCCAGCAGCCGTGAGGAGGGGGTCGGGCTAATCTGACCTTGGGAGGAATCCGGGTAAACAACATCAGAGGAGGTGAATAGCGCTGACTGGGAGTTAAGGAGCAGATTTCCCTGTGAGAGGGTTGATGGTCCGCTGAAGTGATCAGTCCGGCAGCATGAATTCTCAGCGGGAGAGGAGGAGGAGATTTTGGCAAAGAGCAATGTATCAAGTGCTAGCTTGCGAGACGTGGCTGGAGCATCAGAAATGAGTGAGAGGGATGGCGCTGACGTTGTCTCAACTTCTGTCACCACCAAATCTGTTTGGAGTGGCGCAGATTTCCATGGCAATGATGGAAGAGGCAGCCGCGAGCTACTGCTGTTGACCATGTGCGGACCTGATGGCCAGGCATGTGAAGAACTGACAACTCCTCCCATGGGTTCGCGCCGTGTGGAAAAGGTTAGCTGGGGAGCAGACAGAGCAACGGGAGAGGAGTCGAGCGGAAGGCTGGTGGTAGAGGAGGGATAGATTTCAGAAAGAAGAGGTAAGGGAAAGAAAGAAATCAAGGATGTGAGGGGTGAGAGCGTTGCTGAGGGCAAAAACATCAACAAGGGCCTGGGCCTGCGGGTTTCTACAGTATTCTGCATACTGACATTTATAAAATCTGTGAGTCCACTGTTGTCTGTGATCACCTGCCAATCCCCGTCGGTCTCATAATCAATCAGCTGCTGGGATGTCAATTTAACAGGAAGGGTAGGGGAGAGACTGTGTGCTGACTTTTCATTGGCTGGAGGGGATCTAGTTGAGACCTGTTCATGTATGTATGTCGAAGTGTCTTGGGAGAAAGAGGGTGATGGAGAAATATTTACAGTAAAGAGGGGACAGGGGGAAAGAGCAGGTGTCAATGAGGGATGTCGGTGAGGATGTGTGGTTAGTGGAGGAGAGATGGATGATGGGAGCTGCATGGGTGATGACTGAATAGTTGATGCTTGCTCTTGTCTGTATGTCTGTGTGAGCAATGTTCGGTCATTTTTCTCACTTCTGTAGAGGTTTGCAACACTGTGGAAAGTCTCAGCACCTGTTGAAGCTTGAAGAACAGGTACAGGGTTCAGGGTTCTGTTAACAGGTACAGCCATGCCTGCCATCAACGTGTCGTTTGAGTGACTGTGTGAAAGTTCACCTTCAGTATCAAAGCTGGTTACCGGGCTCCCAGTGTCGCCTCTCACCTCGAATTGGTTGAAAGGGAGTTTACTTCCTCCTTTAGACCCAATCTTTGGGGGAGCAGTGCTCCGGGAAGTACTGAACGGTTCTGAATTAACAAGCGTATGTTTGTTTCCTGGTTCAGAGACAGCTACTAAGGTGCTCTGAGGTTTTGAAGGAGTGCTGGAGGTGGGTTTGTCCAGTGATGAGATGGAGTTATCGTCATACAGGCTGAAAGATTTGCTCCCCTCCGCCAAATCCACCAAGTCATAGAAAAATGGATCAGTACCAGAAGAATACTCATCTATCAACTCCTCCTGAGAACCAGTCCAGTTTCCAGCAGCAACTGTCTGGTTCCTCCTACTGCTTGCACTCAACAGAGACCAGTGCAGTGCAACGGGTTTGTTTTTGCGGATGCTAAGCAATGAAAAAAATGACAGCGATGTTGATGGTGATGATGACGGAGCAGCTGCTGCCTCTACTGATGGGAAGGCCTTGTTCGGGTCTGATTCCTTGCCATTTTGTTGCCATGGAAATAACCCCGCAGATGAAGTTGCCACCCCTGATGCAGGAAGTATTTTTGACCATGGCGGTGCTGAAGTGGTAGTGTTAAGTTGTGGTACAGGCATATGTGATGGGATTGTGGGACTATCCAAATGTGTCCCATGTGTAAACCCAGATGTGTACTGTGTCAAACTGAGTCTGCTTTTTGGCATTGTGTACGTGGCTCTGACGGTGACTTTTGGCCCAGGAGTTTGAACAGCAGGCTTGGTGATATGGACCGCTGGTCTGGGTGAAGCTCTAGTGTGAGTGGCCTTGGGCTTCTTCCTTCCTGGCCAGATCAGAGGAGTGGAGATGAAACCCAAAGAGGTCTTTGCATTCTGGTGTAGCGGTGGACGGGGAAGGGAAGCCAGGGCCCGGGCCAGCGGCCTGGGTTGAGGATTTGGAATCGGGAGACCATAGGCCAGGTCTGAAGGATGGGGGTGGGGACTGACAACTGAGAAAGTCCCGTGTTGTAAAACTACAGCTCTTGAAACAGCAATACTAGGAACTGAAATTGGAGCTGGACCAGGATAGAGGGACCTCTTGTCACGAGGTGAGTTAGGGCGTCTAGGATGGGTGGACAATGGAGGGTTGATTTGTAGCCGCATTGAGGCTGTGAAGGACAAATCCTGCAAAACAGGAACGCTGATGGCAGTAAATCCATATCTGAGTCTGCCCTGGGAAGCTGCGGTCAGGCCTTTGAACTTGGAGACAAAGTTGTGGAGGTGAGAGATTCCTGCAGTGTCGGTTGCTTTGGTGGAAGACCTTGGGAGAGTCATCTTTGGCGACAGGGGTAGCGCAGAAATCACCTTCTCCTTCACTGTCACCAAAACACAACATGCCAAACCAGAGGCCATTTTGGTAAGAAGTAAATTACAGGGTAAAAAGAAAAGGGTATTAAAACTATTCAGAGTAGCATACACAAGAATACAAATCGTAATTTAAAGGCCGAAATACCAGGTACCCTCCTTGTACTAGTTGATGGATTTATTAAAGACCTTTAATACCTTGAATTGAGACCAACAAAGCCACCATCCTTTCAGCATGATCATTGCTAGCTTACAGAAAACATTACCTTGATTACCAGTAGTTTGTGAATTTGTTTTCTTATTCGAGAACTGAGAAAGGAGGAAAGAAGTAAAGAAAAGAAGGAAAACCCACCAAACACAGTGTAAGCTGTATTCCAGTAACAATAATTACATTAGAGAGCCAGTTAAGCCATACTTTACTTGAATCCTCCATCATAGAACTATCATAAACATGTCATGACAGATGTCACATGGCGCCCTGACTTGTCACGGTGGTTTATGAACAATGACATGAACAGTATCATGTTCATATCATCTGTAAAAGTCATAATGGTCAACATATTGTTTTCCCTTTTTCTCCCCAGTTGTATCCGGCCAATTACCCCACTCTTCTGAGCCGTCCCAGTCTCTGCTCCACCCCCTCTGCTGATCCGGGGAGGGCTGCAGACTACCACATGTCTCCTCCCATACATGTGGCGTCACCAGCCGCTTCTTTTCACCTGACAGTGAGGGGTTTCACCAGGGGGACATAGCACGTGGGAGGATCACGCTATTCCCCCCAGTTCCCCCCTCCCCCTCCCCCGGCCAGGCACCTCGGCCGACCAGAGGAGGCGCTAGTGCAGTGACCAGGACATGAGAACATTCAGACACCAGGACACATACCCACATCGGGCTTCCCACCCACACACACGACCAATTGTGTCTGTAGGGACGCCCAACCAAACCGGAGGTAACACAGGGATTCAAACCAGTAATTACTTACCAGTGTTGGTAAGTAACGGAACAGACTGCTATGCCACCCGGAAGCCCCATCCATTCATTATCCAAGCCGCTTAACCTAATTAGGGTCGTGGGATGCTGGAGCCTATACCACCAGTCATTGGACGGCAGGCAGGGAAACACCCTGAGAAGGCCGCCAGACCATCACAGGGCCCACCCACACACACACACAGTCACACACACACACACACAGTCACACCTAGGGACAATTTTAGCACGGCCGATTCACCTGACCCACATGTCTTTGGACTTTGGGAGGAAACCCACGCAGACACGGGATGCCCGACCAAGGTGGAGGTAACACGGGGATTTGAACCGCTGACCCCCGTGTTGGTAGTCAACCGCTACGCTACCCGGATGCCCCTTAACGGTCAAAACATTTGATGACATGACAGCTTATGTCACATGCTAATTTTTGCTAACTGTAAACCAGTTTACATGTCTGTGAATGTTCTCATTCATCAAGGTCATGGTTATCCAAAGGAGTTGAATCAAGTGCAACTGGAGGTGTTCATAATTCAGAGGAGGTGTTCCTCTGAAAGAGTTCAGAGGAACACCTCCGAGCCACTGGTTAACTGAGGAAGCCTCTTGAATGAGAGGCAAAACGTCTTCACGGATATATACCAAGTCCAGTTGCATGTAAACCAGTTAGCATTTGTTTTCTGATGGATAGCATGGCAGGTCCTTGAGTACAACTGTCATTTCATTTGATGGCATGACATCGTCCATCCATCCATTATCCGAACCGCTTATCCTGCTCTCAGGGTCACGGGGATGCTGGAGCCTATCCCAGCAGTCACTGAGCAGCAGGCGGGGAGACACCCTGGACAGGCCACCAGGCCATCACACAGGGCCAACACACACACACACACACACACACACACACACACACACACACACACACACACACACACATTCACACCTGGGGACAATTTTAGCACAGCCGATTCCCCTGACCTACATGTCTGAGTCACCTGACCTACATGTTTTTGGACTGTGGGAGGAAACCGGAGCACCCGGAGGAAACCCACGCAGACATGGGGAGAACATGCAAACTACACACAGAAGATGACCCGGGACGACCCCCAAGGTTGGACTACCCCGGGGCTCGAACCCAGGACCTTCTTGCTGTGAGGTGACCACACTAACCACTGTGCCACCGTGTCGCTCATTTTGTCTTGATTTTGATTTTTATTCATAAAAGCTGGTAGTCAGCTGGTTAAAGACGGTGGCTGGGAAAATCTGGTCAACAGTAATGTGGAGAAGCAGCCTCTTCCACTTTACAGTTACTGTATTTACTGTACTCACACCAGACATTTAAGCCCCACCTACTTCAGTAGACATGTTTTTATGTCCCACAGCACAAAACTGCTACTGTCCAATTAAGTCCCAATGTTGATAATATGATAGCAGAACATGAAAGCAATATGCTCTCTGTAAATATTCCCTAATTAATAAAAGGGTAAAAAGAGTCGCCCAGCTAGTGTAGCGGTCTATTCCGTTGCCTGCCAACACGGAGATTGTCGGTTCGAATCCCCATGTTACCTCCGGTTTGGTCAGGCATCCCTACAGACACAATTGGCCGTATCTGCGGGTGGGAAGCCGGATGTGGGTATGTTTCCTGTTCGCTGCACTAGCGCCCCCTCTGGTCAGTCGGGGCACTTGTTCGGGGGGTGGGGGGAATAGCGTGATCTTCCCACGCGCTAAATCCCCCTGGTGAAACTCCTCACTGTCATGTGAAAAGAAGCGGCTGGTGACTCCACATGTATGGGAGGAGGCATGTGGTAGTCTGCAGCCCTCCCCGGATCAGCAGAGGGGGTGGAGCAGTGACCGGGACAGCTCAGAAGAGTGGGGTAATTGGTCAAGTACAATTGGGGACAAAAAAAACCCCCAGTATAAATAAATGGGTAAATAAAAAAGACTTAATGACAGTATGTTGATATATAGCTAAAGACCACTTTCACAATAACTCTGATCCTCGGCGAATGTGGCAAGGCATTCAGTCTATCACAGACTACAAAAGCTCTAATCGTGGTCCCACTGTCCATGATGCCTCCCTGCCAGACAAGCTAAATCATTTCTATGCCCGCTTCGACAAGGACAATACTGACCCAGCCACAAAAATCCCCAGCCACCCAGAAAACCAGGTGCTCACTCTATCAGTCGCAGAGGTCAGAGAATCACTGCGCAGAGTGAACACAGGGAAGGCTGCCGGACCAGACGGCATACCGGGTCGGGTCTACCGGGAATGTGCCGCCCAGCTGTCTGAGGTCTTCACACCTGTATTTAACCTCTCACTGTCCCAATCTAAAGTCCCGGCATGCTTTAAGACCACCTCTATCATTCCTGTCTCCAAGAAACCAACATCCACATGTCTGAATGACTACCGACCCATAGCACTCACCCCCATTGCCATGAAGTACTTTGAAAGACTGGTTCTGGCTCACATCAAAAAACATTATCCCCCCACATTCGACCCACATCAGTTCACCTACCGTCCCAAAAGGTCTACTGGGGATGCCATTGCCACTGCCCTACACATTGCTCTGACCCACCTTGAACTTAACAACACATACATCCGGATGCTGTTTATAGATTACAGCTCTGCCTTCAACACTATCATCCCCGCCAAACTAACCACCAAACTCCTCTCCCTTGGCCTCAACCCCTTCCTCTGTAACTGGATCCTGGACTTCCTGACCAACAGACCTCAGTCTGTTAGGTTAGGTGACCACACCTCCTCCACCCTGACCCTCAGCACAGGTCCCCCTCAAGGCTGTGTTCTGAGCTCCCTCCTTTTCTCCCTCTTCACCCACGACTGCCTGCCACTTCACCCTTCAAATGTTATAGTTAAGTTTGCAGATGACACCACAGTCATTGGCCGTATCACCAACAATGACAAGATGGCCTACAGAGACAAGATTGAGCACCTCACATCATGGTGTACTACCAGCAATCTTGTCCTTAATGTGCAGAAGACGAAGGAGCTGATTGTGAACTTCAGGAGGTCTAGAAGCTGCAGCCACTCCCCCATACACATCAATGGGGTGGAAGTGGAGCGTGTTTCCAGCTTTAAATTCCTTGGAGTCCACATCAGCGAGGACCTTTCGTGGACATTAAACACCCAGGCCCTTGTGAAAAAGGCCCAACAACGCCTGCATTTCCCGAGGAGAATGAGGAGCGCCCATCTATCCCTCAAAATTCTCACCAACTTCTACCACTGCACCATGGAGAGCATCCTGACCATCTGCATCTCAGTGTGGTATGGCAACTGCACCTCAGTAGACCAGAAAGCTCTGCAGCGGGTCGTCAATGCGGCCCAGCATATCACCGGTACCCAGCTCCCAGCCATAAGAGACATTTATCACAAACGCTGCCTTCGAAGGGGTCTGAGCATCAGCAGAGATCCCACCCACCCCAACCATGGACTGTTCTCCCCCCTGCACTCTGGGAGGCGCTACAGGAGCCTCAGAGCCCGTACTACCAGGCTCAAAAACAGCTTCTTTCCACAAGCTGTTGCCCACCTGAACCTGGCCACCCACTGAATGTCTGTAGATATTTTTAAATATTTTGTACTCCAGCTCTTTTTCTTTTTTTTTTATTACTTATTTTTAGCTTTTGGTCTTCATGTGTGTATATCTTATACTGTGTTTGCTGTGTTTGTGTGTGTCTGTCTTGCACTGTTTGGTGAAGCCACAGCCCTCATTTCATTTTTAACATGTGCCTGCACATTGTTTTTAATGACAATAAAATTGAATCGAATAACATTTAAGAAATGAAAAGGATGAATGGACAGAAGCTAAGACAGAAGCTAAGACAGAAGCTAAGACAGGAGCTAAGACAGAAGCTAAGAGAGAAGCTAAGACAGGAACTAAGACAGGAGCCAAGACAGAAGCTAAGACAGAAGCTAAGACAGGAGCTAAGACAGAAGCTAAGACAGGAGCTAAGACAGAAGCTAAGACAGGAGCTAAGACAGGAGCTAAGACAGAAGCTAAGACAGGAGCTAAGAGAGAAGCTAAGACAGAAGCTAAGAGAGAAGCTAAGACAGAAGCTAAGACAGGAGCTAAGACAGGAGCTAAGACAGAAGCTAAGACACAAGCTAAGAGAGAAACTAAAACAGAAGCTAAGACAGGAGCTAAGACAGAAGCTAAGACAGAAGCTAAGACAGGAGCTAAGACAGAAGCTAAGACAGAAGCTAAGACAGGAGCTAAGACAGAAGCTAAGACAGGAGCCAAGACAGAAGCTAAGACAGGAGCTAAGACAGGAGCTAAGACAGAAGCTAAGACAGGAGCTAAGACAGGAGCTAAGACAGAAGCTAAGACAGAAGCTAAGACAGGAGCTAAGACAGGAGCTAAGACAGAAGCTAAGACAGGAGCTAAGACAGGAGCTAAGACAGGAGCTAAGACAGGAGCTAAGACAGAAGCTAAGACAGGAGCTAAGACAGAAGCTAAGACAGGAGCTAAGAGAGAAGCTAAGACAGAAGCTAAGACAGGAGCTAAGACAGAAGTTAAAACAGAAGCTAAGACAGGAGCTAAGACAGAAGCTAAGACAGGAGCTAAGACAGGAGCTAAGACAGAAGCTAAGACAGGAGCTAAGACAGAAGCTAAGACAGGAGCTAAGACAGGAGCTAAGACAGGAGCTAAGACAGAAGCTAAGACACAAGCTAAGAGAGAAACTAAAACAGAAGCTAAGACAGGAGCTAAGACAGGAGCTAAGACAGGAGCTAAGACAGAAGCTAAGACAGAAGCTAAGACAGGAGCTAAGACAGAAGCTAAGACAGAAGCTAAGACAGGAGCTAAGACAGAAGCTAAGAGAGAAGCTAAGACAGGAGCTAAGACAGAAGTTAAAACAGAAGCTAAGACAGGAGCTAAGACAGAAGCTAAGACAGGAGCTAAGACAGGAGCTAAGACAGAAGCTAAGAGAGAAGCTAAGACAGACGCTAAGACAGGAGCTAAGACAGAAGCTAAGACAGAAGCTAAGACGGAGAGGTTTATCAGCAAATGGAACTAAACATGCAGGCAGCGGGTTTGAGTGTGTGTTTATTGTTTATGTGTGTGTGTGGGTCTGTGTGTGTGTGTGTGTGTGTGTGTGTTTCTGTGTGCGTGTGTGTGTGTATGTGTGTGTGCGCTTGATGTGAGTTGGTACTCCCTAGTACACTGTTCAACATTGTATATGTTGTTTAAACAGGTTTGGGGACTTTTCCCTGCACACCTCTCATGAGCTTTGGTTGTACACAGTGTTTACTCCCTCGCCGACTCGTTTTCTCCTTCTAAACTCTGTGTTGTGGTGTTGTCTAAACTGTTGTGCTGTTGTCTAAATTGTGTGTTGTGGTGTTGTCTAAAGTGTGTTGTCAGTCCTCTAAACTGTGTTGTGGTGTCGTCTAAACTCTGTGTTGTGGTGTTGTCTAAACTCCGTGTTGTGAGTCAACCAAACTCTGTGTTGTGGTGTTGTCTAAACTGTGTGTTGTGCTGTCGTCTAAACTCTGTGTTGTGGTGTTGTCTAAACTCCCGTGTTGTGAGTCAACTAAACTCTGTGTTGTGGTGTTGTCTAAACTCCGTGTTGTGAGTCAACTAAACTCTGTGTTGTGGTGTTGTCTAAACTTGTGTTGTGCTGTCGTCTAAACTCTGTGTTGTGCTGTCGTCTAAATTGTGTTGTGCTGTCGTCTAAACTCTGTGTTGTGCTGTCGTCTAAACTCTGTGTTGTGCTGTCGTCTAAATTGTGCTGTGTTGTTGTGTAAACTGCATGTTGGGGTGTTGTGTAAACTGTGTGTTGCGGTGTTATGTAAAGTTTGTGTTGTCTATCGTGACACTTTTCAGTGACCCCTCACTAAACGTCAGCTGTCAGGAGGAAGTAATGAAACAGGAAGTCAGCATGTAACACAGCCAGAGGGTCATGCTGCTGCTGACGACCTACCACCACTTTACCACACCTGCTGCTGCTGCTGCTGACGAGCTACCACCACTTTACCACACCTGCTGCTGCTGCTGCTGACCTACCACCACTTTACCACACCTGCTGCTGATGACCTACCAACACTTTACCACACCTGCTGCTGATGACCTACCAACACTTTACCACACCTGCTGCTGATGACCTACCAACACTTTACCACACCTGCTGCTGCTGCTGATGACGAGCTACCACCACTTTACCACACCTGCTGCTGCTGCTGATGACGAGCTACCACCACTTTACCACACCTGCTGCTGACCTACCACCACTTTACCATAGTGTTTCTACTGGCACAGCAAACACAAGACAGCCCATCGTAACACAACCACCTGCCAGCTTGTGCATCTTACTCATGCAGTGAGTTTGGGCATGAAGGTCATGTTGTGGATTAAGGATCAGACAGACGCACACTTTCACACCCATGGAGAAGTAATATTGTGGTATTCATGTGTAACTCGCTAATTTATTTATTTATTTTGAAATTTTTCCCTTTTTTCTGTCCAATTGTATCCGACCAATTACCCCACCTTCCGGGCCGTCCCGGTCGCTGCTCCACCCCCTCTGCTGATCCGGGGAGGGCTGCAGACTACCACATGCCTCCTCCATACATGTGGAGTAGCCAGCCACGTCTCTTCACCTGACAGGGAGGAGTTTCACCAGGGGGCCGTTTTTTTGTTTTTGATTTTGAGATACTTTATGAATCACCATGGGGAAATTACAGTCTGCATCCCTAGGTATGAATGTGTGTGTGTGTGTGTGTGTGTGTGTGTGTGTGTGTGTGTGTGTGTGTGTGTGTGTGTGTGTGTGTGTGTGTGTGTGTGTGTGTGTGTGTGTGTGTCTTACCCTGTGAGGAGGCAGTGACAGGTATGTTAGTAGTTACAGACAGCAGCACTGTGGTTGGATCAGCAGCTGTTCGTAGAGAGGAAAGGAGGTTGAAGGATGGAGAACAAGGAGGTGCAGAAAAGAGAAAGGGGAGAGGAAAGGTTGTGAGCAGCAAGGAGAGCAATGGACAAGATAGAAAAGAGGGAGAGGAAAGGTGAGGAGAAGTTATAGTTAGAGGAGAGAGAGAAGAGGAGGAGGTGGAGGTTATAATCCCAGTAGGATGTAGTTAGTAGGAGCAGCGTTTAGCTAACACTACTCCGTTAGCAGAATGCAGAGCATCCTAAAGGAGTTACAGTCTGCACACTTCCCACTGACATCAACACTGACATTATCGCACAGCTGCTGAAAACTCATGATAACCAGGTCTCTCTTTTCTAAACCAGTAGAATTACTTTCAGTGACTGTTGGACCCAGGTCTCTCTTTTCTAAACCAGTAGAATTACTTTCAGTGGCTGTTGGA
This sequence comes from Lampris incognitus, assembly GCF_029633865.1. Taxonomy (NCBI): domain Eukaryota; kingdom Metazoa; phylum Chordata; class Actinopteri; order Lampriformes; family Lampridae; genus Lampris; species Lampris incognitus. The sequence continues at coordinate 48,188,971 of NC_079225.1, forward strand.
CCCAGGTCTCTCTTTTCTAAACCAGTAGAATTACTTTCAGTGACTGTTGGACCCAGGTCTCTCTTTTCTAAACCAGTAGAATTACTTTCAGTGACTGTTGGACCCAGGTCTTGGCTCAAAACCATTACAACATCAAGGTTAAATGTACGCTCCTGAAGATTCAGATGCAACCAAATGCCCTTTACTATTCTAATACTGGAGTACTAAAGACAACAGCCATTCATGTCCAAATCATCAGCTTTTGTATTAGTTGATTTGAACTGGTGGAAAATGATCGAGTGCTTCCTGTTTTACATCTTCATCACAGCAGCCAAATGAGGAAGACGAAGTGTCGATTTTGAAGAAGGGAAGGTGGTGTGTCAGATATGACAAAACAAGCTGGTAGAAGACCTTTACCATAGTATTACATAGTACTACATCAATAAGTACAACTCAGGTTCAACCAGGTTTTATGTTTGTTTCTGACAAAACAGCCCTGCTGACTCTCATTCATTTGAAATGAAGATCAGCCCACACTCACCTTACCAACACCTACACAGCACACACAGAGCAGAAAGAGCACCTATGATCTGCAGGATTGTAGCTTTAAAGGGAAACAATCAGAGTTTTCAACATTCTCTCTTCTCGCTTATATATATATATATATATATATACACACACACACACACACACACACACACACACACATATATATACACACACACACACACACACACACACACACACACACACACACATATGCATATAGCCATCCATTTTCCGAACCGCTTATCCTGCTGTCAGGGTCGCGGTCGCGGGGATGCTGGAGCCTATCCCAGCAGTCATTGGGCGGCAGGGTGGAGACACCCTGGACAGGCTGCCAGACTATCACACAGGGCCGACGTACACACCCACACCAACACGTTCATACCTAGGGACAATTTAGTATGGCCGATTCACCTGACCTACATGTCTTTGGACTGTGGGAAGATATATATATACTCATCAGCTGCTAATTGATCATTAGCAGCTGATGAGTGCACGACGCACGAAACAGGCCTGTACTGCAATGTATTAAACTTTGTTTTCCCTGTATCTGTGTTGATATTCCGCTCCTCATTATTTGAGCGCTTATAACAACACCATTGACGGTTTTGGGAAAAAAAACGCTATATACACACACACACACACACACACACACATATATATATATATATGTGTGTGTGTGTGTATATATATCAGGGTCCCTCAAACATAATCATATCAATAGTAGGGTAACATATGTAGCTTAATACTGATTCATTTGGATGGGCAATGAAATAAAACCTTATGTGGTGTTATGTACATATGTGCATATTTGGATGACATAAAACCTTATGGGGAGTTATGTATGTACATATTTGGATGACATAAACCTTATGCGGTGTTATGTATGTACATATTTGGATGACATAAACCTTATGGGGTGTTATGCATGTACATATTTGGATGACATAAACCTTATGGGGTATTATGTATGTACATATTTGGATGACATAAACCTTATGGGGTGTTATGTATGTACATATTTGGATGACATAAACCTTATGGGGTGTTATGTATGTACACTACCGTTCAAAAGTTTAGGATCACATTGAAATGTCCATATTTTTGAAGGAAAAGCACTGTACTTTTCAATGAAGATAACTTTAAACTAGTCTTAACTTTCAAGAAATACACTCTATACATTGCTAATGTGGTAAATGACTATTCTAGCTGCAAATGTCTGGTTTTTGGTGCAATATCTACATAGGTGTATAGAGGCCCATTTCAAGCAACTATCACTCCAGTGTTCTAATGGTACAATGTGTTTGCTCATTGGCTCAGAAGGCTAATTGATGATTAGAAAACCCTTGTGCAATCATGTTCACACATCCGAAAACAGTTTAGCTCGTTACAGAAGCTACAAAACTGACCTTCCTTTGAGCAGATTGAGTTTCTGGAGCATCACATTTGTGGGGTCAATTAAACGCTCAAAATGGCCAGAAAAAGAGAACTTTCATCTGAAACTCGGCAGTCTATTCTTGTTCTTAGAAATGAAGGCTATTCCATGCGAGAAATTGCTAAGAAATTGAAGATTTCCTACACCGGTGTGTACTACTCCCTTCAGAGGACAGCACAAACAGGCTCTAACCAGAGTAGAAAAAGAAGTGGGAGGCCGCGTTGCACAACTGAGCAAGAAGATAAGTACATTAGAGTCTCTAGTTTGAGAAACAGACGCCTCACAGGTCCCCAACTGGCATCTTCATTAAATAGTACCCGCAAAACACCAGTGTCAACATCTACAGTGAAGAGGCGGCTGCGGGATTCTGGGCTTCAGGGCAGAGTGGCAAAGAAAAAGCCATATCTGAGACTGACCAATAAAAGAAAAAGATTAAGATGGGCAAAAGAACACAGACATTGGACAGAGGAAGACTGGAAAAAAGTGTTGTGGACGGATGAATCCAAGTTTGAGGTGTTTGGATCACAAAGAAGAACGTTTGTGAGACGCAGAACAAATGAAAAGATGCTGGAAGAATGCCTGACGCCATCTGTTAAGCATGGTGGAGGTAATGTGATGGTCTGGGGTTGCTTTGGTGCTGGTAAGGTGGGAGATTTGTACAGGGTAAAAGGGATTCTGAATAAGGAAGGCTATCACTCCATTTTGCAACGCCATGCCATACCCAGTGGACAGCGCTTGATTGGAGCCAATTTCATCCTACAACAGGACAATGACACTAAACACACCTCCAAATTGTGCAAGAGCTATTTAGAGCAGAAGCAGGCAGCTGGTATTCTATCGGTAATGGAGTGGCCAGCGCAGTCACCAGATCTGAACCCCATTGAGCTGTTGTGGGAGCAGCTTGACCGTATGGTACGCAAGAAGTGCCCATCCAACCAATCCAACTTGTGGGAGCTGCTTCTGGAAGCGTGGGGTGCAATTTCTCCAGATTACCTCAACAAATTAACAGCTAGAATGCCAAAGGTCTGCAATGCTGTAATTGCTGCAAATGGAGGATTCTATGACGAAAGCAAAGTTTGATGTAAAAAAAATCTTATTTCAAATACAAATCATTATTTCTAACCTTGTCAATGTCTTGACTCTATTTTCTATTCATTTCACAACATATGGTGGTGAATAAGTGTGACTTTTCATGGAAAACACAAAATTGTTTGGGTGATCCCAAACTTTTGAACGGTAGTGTACATATTTGGATGATATAAGCCTTAAGGGGTCTTATGTACATATGTACATATTTTGATGATATAAACCTTATGGGGTGTTATGCATGTACATATTTGGATGATATAAACCTTATGGAGTGTTATGTATGTACATATTTGGATGATATAAACCTTATGGGGTGTTATATATGTACATATCTGGATGATATAAACCTTAAGGGGTCTTATGTACCTATGTACATATTTGGATGATATAAACCTTATGGGGTGTTATGTATGTACATATTTGGATGATATAAACCTTATGGAGTGTTATGTATGTACATATTTGGATGATATAAACCTTATGGGGTGTTATGTATGTACATATTTGGATGATATAAATCTTATGGGGTGTTATGTATGTACATATCTGGATGATATAAACCTTATGGGGTGTTATGTATTTACATATTTGGATGATATAAACCTTATGGGGTATTATGTATGTACATATTTGGATGATATAAACCTTATGGGGTGTTATGTATGTACATATTTGGATGATATAAACCTTATGGGGTGTTATGTAAGTACATATTTGGATGACATAAACCTTATGGAGTGTCATGTATGTACAGCTGAAGCTAGCGAGCAGCAGGCTGGATCCAGGTCCAGCAGGGTTGGTCTTACCATGCGCTGTGGGGTTAGTAGCTGGGTGGTTAGTGGTAGAGGAGGAGATAGTGGACGGGTCCCTGGTTGGCTGTGGGGCTACAGGGAGAGGTGAACAGCCACAAAACAACCGTCAACTAAAGACACAAACGCAAAAGCTGCACCAACATATGAACATATTTCATCACGCTGAGTTGTCACTGGTTGATCCTTTATCCCAAATATAACCAACCTCCTCGACAACAAATGTGATGTGTTTAGCTTGGTAATGGTTCTATGTACAGCAGATCCATGTGTGTGATGTTACACATGTCATATTCAGTGTGGTGTCATGTGTGTGATGTTATATCTGCATGTGATATTACATATGTGATTTTACACATGTGATCTTACATGTATGGGTCATGTGTGTGAAATTGTGTGATGTCACAAAGTTACATGTGTTTAGTGTTACATGTGTGCGATGTTACCGCTGCGTGTTTCGTTACATGTGTGTGATGTTAGATGTATGTAGTTATTATTCCGCTTAGCTAGCAACAGCAAAATAACTGAAATTGTGAGGGTCAGTCTTTAACTCGATACAAGAAAAAAACAACAATAACTTCTCTGTCTAGTGGTTGCTGGTTACAGTGACAATCTTTGAGTTTATGTCTATTCAATCTAACAACTGTTATTATTCAGTTGTGTGGACAGGGGCTTTTGTCACATGGACCAAATGTAAAGATGGACAGATCAGAAACGTCTGAGCTTTTGAGATGATGGGCAATGACACTGTTCAGACTGTTCAGAGGATATACGTCTAACTGAGCAAAGCAATGGTTAACTGATAAGCTTATAAACCGACTTACACACACACACACACACACACACACACACACACACACACACACACACACACACACACACACACACACCACATTTGTGTTGTTTCTGATTTCCCATTTAACTAAGCATAACTATTCAACAAGGAACAACAAGGAATGCGAAAAACACAAATTAATGTGACATTCAAAGAATTTCATCGCCGTGGCCATTACACTGATACTGAGCCACCACTATGGCTACGACTACAACTACAATGCTTACTGCTGACCTCTTGTCATAGTACAGTAATGATGATAATCATAAAAACAGTAATAATAATAGCTATTAAAATAATGATGAAAATTATGATTAGTATGCTTCCATCCATTATCCAAACTGCTTATCCTGCTCTCAGGGTCACAGGGATGCTGGAGCCTATCCCGGCAGTCATTGGGCAGCAGGCAGGGAGACACCCTGGACAGGCCACCGGGCCATCACACAGGGCCCCCCCCCACACACACACACACACACACACACACACATTCACAACTAGGAGCAATTCAGTACGGCCGAGTCACCTGACCTACATGTGTTTGGACAGTGGGAGGAAACTGGAGCCCCCGGAGGAAACTCACACAGACACGGGGAGAACATGCAAACTCCACACAGAGGACGACCTGGGACGACCCCCAAGGTTGGAGTACCCCGGGGCTCGAACCCAGGACCCTTCTTACTGGGAGGCGACTGTGCTAACCACTGTGCCACCGTGCCGCCCCGATTGGTATTCTTATTATCCCATAAACATTTTGAATATTTCTTGCAGGAAACAGCTCAGACTAGGTGCCCTCACTTTACAGACCGCACAGGCTGCAACACACTTCAGAGATCAATCAATGTCATCATCAATCAATATCATCAAGTCAGAAAAACCAACTAGAGAATGTGAAACCCAAACAAACTGGACTGTGTGCAAAGTGTCCTCCGACTCAGGACCTCAGTAACTGTCAGGGGTAGAGAGGTGGTTAGCTACCTTACCAGTTGCCGTGCTGCTGTCTGGGGTTGTGTTAGTAGCAGGAGAGGCGGCTGTAGCAGCGATGGCAGTGATGGTGGATGCTGAAGGTTCAACTGATTCGCAAAATAAGCGGTCAGGTCAGTGAGGTTAACACAAAACAAACCACATGTTGTTAAAGGGGTGAGCATCTAACCTGTGTTTTTGATTTGTCTCAAAAGTCTTGCGCTGATTCTCAGACACCAGCATGATGTTCATCACTTAGCTGACAAGTAAGAATCGAGGCAAGCCTTATTGAGACATCCCCAAACTGTGTTTCCCAAAAGCGTCTTAGCATTGGAGGAAAAATTTCACTTTGGTCAAATCTTTGCCATCTTGGCACTCACATTCATTCCTATGTGCATTTCCAAACCGCTAAAACCCGGCAGCCGTCTTAATCAGTAACAGTATCTAATTAACAAGGTAGTTTGCCTGAACTGCCAGAGGGAAACAACTTTTTCCAAAGGCTCGTTGATATCAACAGCCAAGTTTCATATTTCATATTCATTCATCTTAACAGGGACAACATGTTGGTATGAACCATGGCCTGGGTTGTAGTCTATATACAATTAAAATGAATGATAATAAAAAATAAAGGCTCTTATATTTGATTCAAGAATTTTACTTTCATAATTTACACTTACATAATTATTTACTTAATTCAATTAAATTAAGCAAAAGTTTCTGTTCCTGATCCTAACCGAGGTCAAGATTTATCACACTTCACTGGCATGACAGTGAAGGTGTAGTAAATGCTAAAATGCTGAAATACACTCCTATTTTCATCTCAAATTACCAGTGGTTAAACCTTTTCCTTGTGTTGATGAAGAAAGAGTCTCATTCGTGTAGTAGACTGTACTTCACCACCACGTCTCCATCTTGGATTAAACCATCTGAGCCGGGACTGACTTTGATTTATTTGGAAAAAAAAAAGTTTCTGATTCATGGAGGCGACTATAGGCTTGATGCTGCTGTTACACTAATCTGACTCATAACTATAATTCAAGACAGGGGACGCTAACATCCAATATGTAGTTTAATCTGACTCATAACTATAATTCAAGACAGGGGATGCTGACATCCAATATGTAGTTTAATCTCACTCATAACTATAATTCGAGACAGGGGACGCTAATATTCAATATGTAGTTTAATGTGACTCATAACTATAATTCAAGACAGGGGATGCTGACATCCAATATGTAGTTTAATCTGACTCATAACTATAATTCAAGACAGGGGATGCTTACATCCAATATGTAGTTTAATCTGACTCATAACTATAATTCAAGACAGGGGATGCTGACATCCAATATGTAGTTTAATCTGACTCATAACTATAATTCAAGACAGGGGATGCTGACATCCAATATGTAGTTTAATCTGACACATAACTATAATTCAAGACAGGGGATGCTGACATCCAATATGTAGTTTAATCTGACTCATACCTATAATTCAAGACAGGGGACTCTAACATCCAATATGTAGTTTAATCTGACTCATAACTATAATTAAAGACAGGGGACGCTGACATCCAATATGTAGTTTAATCTGACTCATAACTATAATTCACGACAGGGGACGCTGAAATCCAATATGTAGTTTAATCTGACTCATAACTATAATTCAAGACAGGGGATGCTGACATCCAATATGTAGTTTAATCTGACTCATAACTATAATTCACGACAGGAGACGTAATATCCAATATGTAGTTTAATCTGACTCATAACTATAATTCACGACAGGGGACGCTAATATCCAATATGTAGTTTAATCTGACTCATAACTATAATTAAAGACAGGGGACGCTAATATCCAATATGTAGTTTAATCTGACTCATAACTATAATTCAAGACAGGGGACGCTAATATCCAATATGTAGTTTAATCTGACTCATAACTATAATTCACGACAGGGGACGCTAATATCCAATATGTAGTTTAATCTGACTCATAACTATAATTAAAGACAGGGGACGCTGACATCCAATATGTAGTTTAATCTGACTCATAACTATAATTCAAGACAGGGGACGCTGACATCCAATATGTAGTTTAATCTGACTCATAACTATAATTCAAGACAGGGGACGCTGACATCCAATATGTAGTTTAATCTGACTCATAACTATAATTCACGACAGGGGACGCTAATATCCAATATGTAGTTTAATCTGACTCATAACTATAATTAAAGACAGGGGACGCTAATATCCAATATGTAGTTTAATCTGACTCATAACTATAATTAAAGACAGGGGACGCTGACATCCAATATGTAGTTTAATCTGACTCATAACTATAATTCAAGACAGGGGACGCTGACATCCAATATGTAGTTTAATCTGACTCATAACTATAATTCAAGACAGGGGACGCTGACATCCAATATGTAGTTTAATCTGACTCATAACTATAATTCACGACAGGGGACGCTAACATCCAATATTTAGTTTAATCTGACTTATAACTATAATTCAAGACAGGGGACGCTGACATCCAATATGTAGTTTAATCTGACTCATAACTATAATTCAGGACAGGGGACGCTAATATCCAATATGTAGTTTAATCTGACTCATAACTATAATTCAAGACAGGGGACGCTGGCAACCATTATGTAGTTTAATCTGACTCATAACTATAATTCACGACAGGGGACGCTAATATCCAATATGTAGTTTAATCTGACTCATAACTATAATTCAAAACAGGGGACGCTGACATCCAATATGTAGTTTAATCTGACTCATAACTATAATTCAAGACAGGGGACGCTGACATCCAATATGTAGTTTAATCTGACTCATAACTATAATTCAAGACAGGGGACGCTGACATCCAATATGTAGTTTAAGGGATAATCCACTGCAAACTGTTGTGGAGCGAAGCGTAGCGTGTTTGCCTCAGGGGAATGTGCCGCGTCATGGATTATCCCGTTTATATCATGGTCACTTACTAAAGAATCAACACAGAAGTATTCACTTATTTTTTGTTGAACATTTCGGATTAAAATTAACAGGTAATTCTGAAGGAAAAGTTAGCTGTTAGACTAAAGCATTGAATGCTCACTTGGACTTGTATAACTAATTGAGTTCGTTGCTATGGTTACGGCATATGTATTTAGAGCATTGATAAAATTTGAGCTGAACTACACATGTATTACATGGTTTTAACTCACTCCCTCCAGCCAATCAGACACCAGTATTCTCTGTGACCATGGCAGTAAAAATTGCAGTAGTACCTAGTTTAATAGTGTATTCTGAATACTCCAAGAGAGATCTTTGTACATAAAGTAGATTCACACTTGTACTCTTTACCACAGTACTACTGAGTACATGTGCATGTACCATGGGTAGCTAGCTAACACCAGATTTCAACTGTTTGTGGGGTCAAATCAGGGTGAGTGAGCCAGAAACAGATGTCATCCCAAAATGAAAGATCATGTTCAGGCAAAGTCCAATCAGGTAAACTTCTAGAAGAACCAAAATAATTAGGGATCCTTTTGAGTCTCCCATAATTATTTTGGCACTATATTGGGATGGGAAACAACTATTCTTTGTTGAGCTGAATCAAACCGAAGATCATGATAAGATTTTTTTTGTTTGGCTGAACTTTAGATGTTTATTAAACCTCCAGAGTCGTTCTTTGTATGGAGGTGGATGGCACTATAGACGCTGGTGGGGAACTGAGTGGGTGAAGCAGATGAAGCCTTACCAGTGGATGAGGAGGCAGAAGTGAAGGTGGAGGTGGAGGTGGTGGCAGTGGTGGTGGTAGTGGTGGCGGTAGTGGTAGTGGTGGTGGTGGTGGTGGTAGTGGTAGTGGTTGGGGTTAGAGACATGCTAGTGGAAGGGATGATGGATGAGGATGGAGCAATGGAAGAGAAGACTGGAGACGACAAACGACAAAATACAGCACAGAAGCCCCACAATGGAAAAATAAGTCAAACTTTCAGCTCCTCTGGATGCAAGATTGCATTTCTGTGTAATAATATCTTAAAGTGTCTACTTTCCTGAACACATGTAATATAGCCTGAATCCCTGCAATACCAAAGGACTTGTTTCCTGACAAATCATCACAGTTCACACTGTCCGAGGAGTATAATACACTCAAGAATTCAGTTACAATGAGCACAACTTCAGTCCTGACTATTTCTTAAAATCTTAAAAATGAGCTGCATTCTTATCATTGCAGTCCTTTGAGAGCTTCGATGGCCCTTGTTTGAAAGAACGTAATTATCCTAAACAACTTCCTGCAGACTGGGCGGTTGAGAACATTCATTTACCGCTACAGTGTTTCAGATTTCCTAAGCCGATAGGATGATTAATTGGTGACTGAGAAATTTGATGAACTCATTTTGTGCTGTGGTAGATAATATTTAGAGCATCACAGTCCTCCTGAAGAAAATGCCTTTATCCAAACCTTGTCAGCACCGTCTCCTCTGAGACAGGTGTGTAATGAGACAGAGAACCAAAGTAAGATGACTCTCTAAAAATGAATAGAGCTTCAGAGAAGCTTCATCGTTTCTACAAATTCTACCCATAGAGAAAGACTTGCAAAGAATTCCTTCAGAGGACTTTTTTTTGGCAGGGGGATTTTCCCCCTTTTTTTCTCCCCAATTGTACCCATCAAAATACCCCACTCTTCCGAGCCGTCCCAGTCGCTGCTCCACCCCCTCTGCGGATCCGGGGAGGACTGCAGACTACCACATCTCTCCTCCCATACATGTGGAGTCACCAGCTGCTTCTTTTCACCTGACAGTGAGGAGTTTCACCAGGAGGATGTAGCGTGTGGGAGGGTCACGCTATTCCCCCCAATTCCACCTCCTCCCTGAACAGGCACCCCAACCGACCAGAGGAGGCGCTACTGCAGTGACCAGGACATATACCCACATCTGGCTTCCCACCCACAGACACAGACAACTGTCTGTAGGGACGCCCAACCAAGCTGAAGGTAACACGGGGATTTGAACCGGCAATCATCGACTTGGTCGGCAACGGAATAGACCGCCACGCCGCCTGGGCGCCCCTCAAAATACTCTTTAAAGGGATACAATCACAACTTTCAACATTACATACTTCATACATTCCCACTACATACATGTTGTAGGGACAACACTCCATTAGCACTAGCCATCATACTGAGCTTTTGTGTCTTTTGTGTCTCTGATATGGCAACAGTGATGTCAACAGGGGACACAATTTCAGCTTTTCAGAGACACACAGAAGACTGACTGCCCAATATCATGCCTGCTTTTTCAAGTCAGGAGCCCTACTGCTTATCAGCTCTCTCTAGATCTTAGAGGAACCCCCAACAAACCACCAATTTGTGAGGAAAAAAAAGAAAGGCAGAGAGATGAAACAACAGCCGCCACAACAGATCCACTGTATGTCAGTGGGTTTCTGCTGAGCTCTGACAGTTGAGTTTTCATGGACTCAACTTCCCATATGGCTGCCTGAGGATGAAGACCAACATGAGCTTACAGAAGCACACTGTCAATGGACCTTCAAACTCTCAACTGTATCGACAACGGCAGCACAACACAATCACATTTCATGATATCATGGAATATGCGTAAAAAATGAGCAAGGAAAGGATGGAGAAGAGGAGAAAGAAAGAAGAGAAGGCTGGGGAAGGGGTAAAGACTGAGTTGGACTGGAAAGAGCTGGTATGAGGATGGTGTGAGAGGTGTTATAGAAAGTGAGGGAGGTTGTAAAGAGGGGGAGAATGTTAGAGGGATGAGAAAGGAAGAAGAGGAGGAGAACAAGGGATTGGAAGAGTGTGTGAGGGCTGCTTACCGTTGGTGGTGGCATTAGTAGTGTAGATGATGTTAGTGGAGACAGTGGATAAGGTGGTGGGAGAGGGAGAGGCTGGTGGCAGAGCAACAAAGGGGTTGGCATGGGAGAGGGGGAGAGAGAGAGAGAGAGACAGGTGTGGGAGAGGATGATGAATGGTTATGAAGCTGAGAGATGGTATACGGTGCAGCTCTTCCAGTAACACCAAGTACAAATCCAACATGACTGTCAACCTATTGATGAATGAGGACATAGCTGAAGACATACAATTAAGGCCTACTTTTAACCCTAATTTACACTCAATGTGGATTATAATACTCAAAGGTACAAGTGGCACTTGCTGCGTACAGCAGCTGTCTGAGCTGCTTCTGCTGTTGTTCTGGTCAGACTTCTTAAATGTTATTGGCATCAGGTCTCTCCATCCCTCAGACAGACACACAATACTGACCGATGTGAGATACCTCATGTTCCTTGTTGTCAGTCGAGTGCTCATATGGTTGCAGTACTCCACAATAGCCATGGCAGCACGCCATTCATATTGTACCTTTAACAACCAGCCTTTGAAATCCTTACCCTGACCTTAACCATCGAAACTTAACCTCCTCTAATCTAATGCATAAACTACCATTTATTTATTTATTTATTTATTGGTTTTTGTCCCTCTTTTTCTCCCAATTGGACTTGGCCAATTACCCCACTCTTCCGAGCCGTCCCGGTCTCTGCTCCACCCCCTCTGTGGTTCCGGGGAGGGCTGCAGACTACCACATGCCTCCTCCCATACATGTGGAGTCACCAGCCGCTTCTTTTCACCTGACAGTGAGGAGTTTCACCATGGGGACATAGCGCATGGGAGGATCACGCTATTCCCCCCAGAACAGGCACCCCAACCGACCAGAGGAGGCGCTAGTGCAGTGACCAGGACACATACCCACATCCGGCTTCACATCCGCAGACACGGACAAGTGTGTCTGTAGGGACGCCCAACCAAGCCAGACGTAACACTGGCATTCGACCCGGCAATCCCCGTCTTGTTCGGCAACGGAATAGACCGCCACGCCGCCTGGGCGCCCCTCAAAATACTCTTTAAAGGGATACAATCACAACTTTCAACATTACATACTTCATACACTCCCACTACATACATGTTGTAGGGACAACACTCCATTAGCACTAGCCATCATACTGAGCTTTTGTGTCTTTTGTGTCTCTGATATGGCAACAGTGATGTCAACAGGGGACGCAATTTCAGCTTTCAGAGACACACAGAAGACTGACTGCCCAATATCATGCCTGCTTTTTCAAGTCAGGAGCCCTACTGCTTATCAGCTCTCTCTAGATCTTAGAGGAACCCCCAACAGACCACCAATTTGTGAGGAAAAAAAAAAGGCAGAGAGATGAAACAACAGCCACCACAACAGATCCACTGTATGTCAGTGGGTTTCTGCTGGGCTCTGACAGTTGAGTTTTCATGGACTCAACATCCAATATGGCTGCCTGGGGATGAAGACCAACATGAGCTTACAGAAGCACACTGTCAATGAACGTTCAAACTCACAACTGTATCGACAACGGCAGCACAACACAATCACATTTCATGATATCATGGAATATGAGTAAAAAAAGAGCAAGAAGAGGATGAAGAAGAGGAGAAAGAAAGAAGAGAAGGTGGGGAAGAGGTAAAGACTGAGTTGGACCGGAAAGAGCTGGTATGAGGATGAGTTTGAGAGGTGTTATAGAAGGTGAGGGAGGGAAAGAGGAGGGTGTAAAGAGGGGGAGAATGTTAGAGGGATGAGAAAGGTAGAAGAGGAGGAGAAGAAGGGATTGGAAGAGTGTGTGAGGGCTGCTTACCGTTGGTGGTGGCATTAGTAGTGCGGATGATGTTAGTGGAGACAGTGGATGAGGTGGTGGGAGAGGGAGAGGCTGGTGGCAGAGCGACAAAGGGGTTGGCATGGGAGGGAGGGAGAGAGAGAGAAAGAGAGACAGGTGTGAGAGAGGATGATGAATGGTTATGAAGCTGGGAGATGGTATACGGTGCAGCTTTTCCAGTAACACCAAGTACAAATCCAACATGACTGTCAACCTACTGATAAATGAGGACACAGCTGAAGACATACAATTAAGGCCTACTTTTAACCCTAATTTACACTCAATGTGGATTATAATACAGTTAAAGTCAAAATTATTAGCCTCCAAGGAACTGTGGAACATTTCCCTAAAGTTCTGCCCAATGTTTGCATCAGTTATAAAACTTTACATAATAAAACATACATCAATGTTCAGGCCCCTATTTGGTACAGTTTGGAATGTAAAATACATTTTCAGGTTTGCTTTATACCAAATGTAGTGAAAATTGAGGTGGTCAAACTTATTAGCCCCCATGTGATTTTTTGCTTTCCAAAAACACTTGAGCAATCAGTCAGCTTTCAAACCACACCTGAGCAATCAATCAGCATTGAACTTAACTTAAGGGGCTGCAGTGAACAGGGCTAGTGGCACTTGGAACACTTGATTGAGAGGGACTACTCTTAAATTCTTGGTAAGAAGTAATTTCATCATGTCAAAAAGTAAAGAAATCAGTCTGGAACTCAGAAAGAAGGTAGTGGATGCTCATCTTAAGGGGGAAGGCTATACTGCCATTTCCAAGTGTTTCACAGTGTCTAGAACAGCTGTACATTGCATCATTGCAAAGCACAAGGAGACAAATTGTGTTAGAAATGAACCTGGGTGTGGGCCAAAGTGCAAGATTTCAAAAGCTTTGGAGAGGAAAATAGTCAGAGATGTCAACAACAATCCCCAGAACTCTGCCAAGATGATTGTTGCTGAACTGGCCTCTTCTGGACTTGATGTTTCAAGGAAGACTGTTGTGAGGGCTCTTTATCGTGGTGGGCTTCGAGGTCATCGTCCAAGAAAAACTCCATTGCTCACACAGCGGCACATCAAAGCCAGACTGAAGTTTTGCCCGTGAACATTTGAAACATGGGCATGAGGTTTGGAAGTCTGTCCTTTGGTCTGATGAGACTAAACTTGAGCTGTTTGGACACATGGGTGGTGCTTTTGTTTGGCAAAGGAAGGGAGAGGCCTTCAACCCTAAAAACACAGTTGCCACAGTTAAACATGGTGGTGGGAGCGTAATGCTGTGGGGCTGTTTTGCTGCTTCAGGCACAGGGAACCTTGTTCGGGTGCATGGGATCATGAAGAAAGAAGATTATGTTGACATTTTGAAGGATAATATAAAGAAATCTGCTGCCAGTCTAGCTTTAGGTCACTGCTGGGTCTTCCAGCAAGACAATGACCCGAAGCATACAGCCAAGTTGGTCCAAAACTTTTTGAAGGACACCAAAATCAAGGTCCTGGAGTGGCCCTCTCAGAGCCCAGATCTCAATCATTGAGAATCTGTGGCAGGAGCTCAAAGTTGATGTCCATGCTCGAAAACCATGCAATTTGGGTGAGCTGGAACAATTTGCCATGGAAGAATGGGCTAAGATCCCTCAAGATACATACACCAACCTAGTTAGGAACTACTATAAGAGGTTGTTGTCAGTTGTGAGTCAGAAAGGTTACACTATTGACTATTATTGTCAGAGGGCTAATAATTTTGGCCTTGTCATTTTTGTTTTTTCTTGTTTCAATTGGGCATACCAGTAAAATATATTAATCAAGCTTAGTAGAGATTTTGTCTTTGTTCTTTTGGAAGCAATTAAACTATAAACACTTTTGGTTATGGTCATTTCCATGGAAATGTTAAGGGTTTTGTTTGATTTCACAAAGGGGGCTAATAATTTTGATCTTAACTGTACTTAAAGGTACAAGTGGCACGTGCTGCAACCAGCAGCTGTCTGAGCTGCTTCTGCTGTTGTTCTGGGCAGACTTCTTAAATGTTATTGGCATCAGGTCTCTCCATCCCTCAGACAGACATACAATACTGACCGATGTGAGATACCTCATGTTCCTTGTTGTCAGTCAAGTGCTCATATGGTTGCAGTACTCCACAATAGCCATGGCGGCACGCCATTCATATTGTACCTTTAACAACCAGCCGTTGAAATCCTTACCCTGACCTTAACCACCGAAACTTAACCTCCTCTAATCTAATACCTAAACTACCATTTATTTATTTATTTTTGAATTTTTCCGTCTTTTCTCCCAATTGTACTTGGCCAATTGCCCCACTCTTCCGAGCCGTCCCGGTCTCTGCTCCACCCCCTCTGTGGTTCCGGGGAGGGCTGCAGACTACCACATGCCTCCTCCCATACAGGTGGAGTCACCAGCCGCTTATTTTCACCTGACAGTGAGGAGTTTCATCAGGGGGATGTAGCACGTGGGAGGGTCACGCTATTCCCCCCAGTTCCCCCTCCCCGCTGAACAGGCACCCTGACCGACCAGAAGAGGCGCTAGTGCAGCGACCAGGACATATACCCACATCTGGCTTCCCACCCGCAGACACGGACGATTGCGTCTGTAGGGACACCCGACTAAGCTGGAGGTAACACGGGGATTTGAACCGGCAATCCCCGTCTTGGTCGGCAACGGAATAGACTGCCACGCCGCCTGGGCGCCCCCCAAATTACTCTTTAAAGGGATACAATCACAACTTTCAACATTACATACTTCATACATTCCCACTACATACATGTTGTAGGGACAACACTCCATTAGCACTAGCCATCATACTGAGCTTTTGTGTCTTTTGTGTCTCTGATATGGCAACAGTGATGTCAACAGGGGACGCAATTTCAGCTTTTCAGAGACACACAGAGGACTGACTGCCCAATATCATGCCTGCTTTTTCAAGTCAGGAGCCCTACTGCTTATCAGCTCTCTCTAGATCTTAGAGGAACCCCCAACAAACCACCAATTTGTGAGGAAAAAAAAAGAAAGGCAGAGAGATGAAACAACAGCCACCACAACATATCCACTGTATGTCAGTGGGTTTCTGCTGAGCTCTGACAGTTGAGTTTTCATGGACTCAACTTCCCATATGGCTGCCATGGGATGAAGACCAACATGAGCTTACAGAACCACACTGTCAATGGACCTTCAAACTCACAACTGTATTAACAACGGCAGCACAACACAATCACATTTCATGATATCATGGAATATGAGTAAAAAAAGAGCAAGGAAAGGATGGAGAAGAGGAGAAAGAAAGAAGAGAAGGTGGGGAAGGGGTAAAGACTGAGTTGGACTGGGAAGAGCTGGTATGAGGATGAGTTTGAGAGGTGTTATAGAAGGTGAAGAAGGGAAACAGGAGGGTGTAAAGAGGGGGAGAATGCTAGAGGGATGAGAAAGGTAGAAGAGGAGGAGAACAAGGGATTGGAAGAGTGTGTGAGGGCTGCTTACCGTTGGTGGTGGCATTAGTAGTGCGGATGATGTTAGTGGAGACAGTGGATGAGGTGGTGGGAGAGGGAGAGGCTGGTGGCAGAGCAACAAAGGGGTTGGCATGGGAGAGGGGGAGAGAGAGAGAGACACAGGTGTGGGAGAGGATGATGAATGGTTATGAAGCTGAGAGATGGTATACGGTGCAGCTTTTCCAGTAACACCAAGTACAAATCCAACATGACTGTCAACGTATTGACAAATGAGGACATAGCTGAAGACATACATCCCCCCCCAACCACTTCGCTCTGCTGCCTCGGGACGCCTGGTTGCCCCGTTGCTCAGAGGCCCCTCCTGCCGATCAACCCGGTCATGGCTCTGTTCTGTCCTGGCCCCACAGTGGCGGAATGAACTCCCCACTGATGTCAGGACAGCGGAGTCGCTGCCCATCATTCGGCGCAGGTTGAAAACTCACCACTTCAAGAACTACTACCCTGTTACTTGTTCTTAGCACTTATTGTATTAACTCATAAAAAAACAAAACACTTTCTTGCTTTTACTTTAGCACGGGTTTTGTTCTTAGATGCTTGTTTAGATGCACTTATGACCTCTGATGACTAGTAGATCTCCTGATTTCCTACGTTAAATGATGCACTTATTGTACGTCGCTTTGGATAAAAGCGTCGGCTAAATAACTATAATGTAATGTAATGTAATATTATAGAAGGTGAGGGAGAGAAAGAGGAGGGTGGAAAGAGGGGGAGAATGTTTGAGGGATGAGAAAGGTAGAAGAGGAGGAGAACAAGGGATTGGAAGAGTGTGTGAGGGCTGCTTACCGTTGGTGGTGGCATTAGTAGTGTGGATGATGTTAGTGGAGAGAGTGGATGAGATGGTGGGAGAGGGAGACGGAGAGGCTGGGGGCAGAGCGACAAAAGGGTTGGCATGGGAGAGAGAGAGAGAGAGACAGACAGACAGACAGACAGACAGACAGACAGACAGACAGATAGAGAGGTGTGGGAGAGGATGATGAATGGTTATGAAGCTGAGAGATGGTATACGGTGCAGCTTTTCCAGTAACACCAAGTACAAATCCAACATGACTGTCAACCTACTGATAAATGAGGACATAGCTGAAGACATACAATTAAGGCCTACTTTTAACCCTAATTTACACTCAATGTGGATTACAATACTCAAAGTTACAAGTGGCACTTGCTGCACACAGCGGCTGTCTGAGCTGCTTCTGCTGTTGTTCTGGGCAGACTTCTTAAATGTTATTGGCATCAGGTCTCTCCATCCCTCAGACAGACACACAATACTGACCGATGTGAGATACCTCATGTTCCTTGTTGTCAGTCGAGTGCTCATATGGTTGCAGTACTCCACAATAGCCATGGCGGCACGCCATTCATATTGTACCTTTAACAACCAGCCTTTGGAATCCTTACCCTGACCTTAACCACCGAAACTTAACCTCCTCAAATATAATGCCTAAACTACCATTTATTTTTTGAATTTTTCCGTCTTTTCCCCCAATTGTACTTGGCCAATTACCCCACTCTTCCGAGCAGTCTCAGTCTCTGCTCCACCCCCTCTGTGGTTCCGGGGAGGGCTGCAGACTACCACATGTCTCCTCCCATACAGGTGGAGTCACCAGCTGCTTATTTCACCTGACAGTGAGGAGTTTCACCAGGGGGACATAGCACATGGGAGGGTTACGCTATTCCCCCCAGTTCCACCTCCCCCCTGAACAGGCATCCCAACCGACCAGAACAGGCGCTAGTGCAGTGACCAGGACACATACCCTCCCCTGGCTTCTCACCCGCAGATACGGAAAATTGTGTCTGTAGGGACGCCCAACCAAGCCGGAGGTAACACTGGGATTTGAACCGGCAATCCCCATCTTGGTCGGCAACAGAATAGACTGCCACGCCGCCTGGGCCCCCCCAAAACACTCTTTAAAGGAATACAATCACAACTTTCAACATTACATACTTCATACATTCCCACTACATACATGTTGTAGGGACAACACTCCATTAGCACTAGCCATCATACTGAGCTTTTGTGTCTTTTGTGTCTCTGATATGGCAACAGTGATGTCAACCGGGGACGCAATTTCAGCTTTTCAGAGACACACAGAGGACTGACTGCCCAATATCATGCCTGCTTTTTCAAGTCAGGAGCCCTACTGCTTATCAGCTCTCTCTAGATCTTAGAGGAACCCCCAACAAACCACCAATTTGTGAGGAAAAAAAAGAAAGGCAGAGAGATGAAACAACAGCCACCACAACAGATCCACTGTATGTCAGTGGGTTTCTGCTGAGCTCTGACAGTTGAGTTTTCATGGACTCAACTTCCCATATGGCTGCCTGGGGATGAAGACCAACATGAGCTTACAGAAGCACACTGTCAACGGACCTTCAAACTCACAACTGTATCGACAACAGCAGCACAACACAATCACATTTCATGATATCATGGAATATGAGTAAAAAAAGAGCAAGAAGAGGATGGAGAAGAGCAGAAAGAAAGAAGAGAAGGTGGGGAAGGGGTAAAGACTGAGTTGGACTGGGAAGAGCTGGTATGAGGATGAGTTTGAGAGGTGTTATAGAAGGTGAAGAAGGGAAACAGGAGGGTGTAAAGAGGGGGAGAATGTTAGAGGGATGAGAAAGGTAGAAGAGGAGGAGAACAAGGGATTGGAAGAGTGTGTGAGGGCTGCTTACCGTTGGTGGTGGCATTAGTAGTGCGGATGATGTTAGTGGAGACAGTGGATGAGGCGGTGGGAGAGGGAGAGGCTGGTGGCAGAGCAACAAAGGGGTTGGCATGGGAGAGGGGGAGAGAGAGAGAGACACAGGTGTGGGAGAGGATGATGAATGGTTATGAAGCTGAGAGATGGTATACGGTGCAGCTTTTCCAGTAACACCAAGTACAAATCCAACATGACTGTCAACGTATTGACAAATGAGGACATAGCTGAAGACATACATCCCCCCCCAACCACTTCGCTCTGCTGCCTCGGGACGCCTGGTTGCCCCATTGCTCAGAGGCCCCTCCTGCCGATCAACCCGGTCATGGCTCTGTTCTGTCCTGGCCCCACAGTGGCGGAATGAACTCCCCACTGATGTCAGGACAGCGGAGTCGCTGCCCATCATTCGGCGCAGGTTGAAAACTCACCACTTCAAGAACTACTACCCTGTTACTTGTTCTTAGCACTTATTGTATTAACTCATAAAAAAACAAAACACTTTCTTGCTTTTACTTTAGCACGGGTTTTGTTCTTAGATGCTTGTTTAGATGCACTTATGACCTCTGATGACTAGTAGATCTCCTGATTTCCTACGTTAAATGATGCACTTATTGTACGTCGCTTTGGATAAAAGCGTCGGCTAAATAACTATAATGTAATGTAATGTAATATTATAGAAGGTGAGGGAGAGAAAGAGGAGGGTGGAAAGAGGGGGAGAATGTTTGAGGGATGAGAAAGGTAGAAGAGGAGGAGAACAAGGGATTGGAAGAGTGTGTGAGGGCTGCTTACCGCTGGTGGTGGCATTAGTAGTGTGGATGATGTTAGTGGAGAGAGTGGATGAGATGGTGGGAGAGGGAGACGGAGAGGCTGGGGGCAGAGCGACAAAAGGGTTGGCATGGGAGAGAGAGAGAGAGAGACAGACAGACAGACAGACAGACAGATAGAGAGGTGTGGGAGAGGATGATGAATGGTTATGAAGCTGAGAGATGGTATACGGTGCAGCTTTTCCAGTAACACCAAGTACAAATCCAACATGACTGTCAACCTACTGATAAATGAGGACATAGCTGAAGACATACAATTAAGGCCTACTTTTAACCCTAATTTACACTCAATGTGGATTACAATACTTAAAGTTACAAGTGGCACTTGCTGCACACAGCGGCTGTCTGAGCTGCTTCTGCTGTTGTTCTGGGCAGACTTCTTAAATGTTATTGGCATCAGGTCTCTCCATCCCTCAGACAGACACACAATACGGACCGATGTGAGATACCTCATGTTCCTTGTTGTCAGTCGAGTGCTCATATGGTTGCAGTACTCCACAATAGCCATGGCGGCACGCCATTCATATTGTACCTTTAACAACCAGCCTTTGGAATCCTTACCCTGACCTTAACCACCGAAACTTAACCTCCTCAAATATAATGCCTAAACTACCATTTATTTTTTGAATTTTTCCGTCTTTTCCCCCAATTGTACTTGGCCAATTACCCCACTCTTCCGAGCAGTCTCAGTCTCTGCTCCACCCCCTCTGTGGTTCCGGGGAGGGCTGCAGACTACCACATGTCTCCTCCCATACAGGTGGAGTCACCAGCTGCTTATTTCACCTGACAGTGAGGAGTTTCACCAGGGGGACATAGCACATGGGAGGGTCACGCTATTCCCCCCAGTTCCACCTCCCCCCTGAACAGGCATCCCAACCGACCAGAACAGGCGCTAGTGCAGTGACCAGGACACATACCCTCACCTGGCTTCCCACCCGCAGATACGGAAAATTGTGTCTGTAGGGACGCCCAACCAAGCCGGAGGTAACACTGGGATTTGAACCGGCAATCCCCATCTTGGTCGGCAACAGAATAGACTGCCACGCCGCCTGGGCCCCCCCAAAACACTCTTTAAAGGAATACAATCACAACTTTCAACATTACATACTTCATACATTCCCACTACATACATGTTGTAGGGACAACACTCCATTAGCACTAGCCATCATACTGAGCTTTTGTGTCTTTTGTGTCTCTGATATGGCAACAGTGATGTCAACAGGGGACACAATTTCAGCTTTTCAGAGACACACAGAGGACTGACTGCCCAATATCATGCCTGCTTTTTCAAGTCAGGAGCCCTACTGCTTATCAGCTCTCTCTAGATCTTAGAGGAACCCCCAACAAACCACCAATTTGTGAGGAAAAAAAAGAAAGGCAGAGAGATGAAACAACAGCCACCACAACAGATCCACTGTATGTCAGTGGGTTTCTGCTGAGCTCTGACAGTTGAGTTTTCATGGACTCAACTTCCCATATGGCTGCCTGGGGATGAAGACCAACATGAGCTTACAGAAGCACACTGTCAATGGACCTTCAAACTCACAACTGTATCGACAACGGCAGCACAACACAATCACATTTCATGATATCATGGAATATGAGTAAAAAAAGAGCAAGAAGAGGATGGAGAAGAGCAGAAAGAAAGAAGAGAAGGTGGGGAAGGGGTAAAGACTGAGTTGGACTGGGAAGAGCTGGTATGAGGATGAGTTTGAGAGGTGTTATAGAAGGTGAAGAAGGGAAACAGGAGGGTGTAAAGAGGGGGAGAATGTTAGAGGGATGAGAAAGGTAGAAGAGGAGGAGAACAAGGGATTGGAAGAGTGTGTGAGGGCTGCTTACCGTTGGTGGTGGCATTAGTAGTGCGGATGATTTTAGTGGAGACAGTGGATGAGGCGGTGGGAGAGGGAGAGGCTGGTGGCAGAGCAACAAAGGGGTTGGCATGGGAGAGGGGGAGAGAGAGAGAGACACAGGTGTGGGAGAGGATGATGAATGGTTATGAAGCTGGGAGATGGTATACGGTGCAGCTTTTCCAGTAACACCAAGTACAAATCCAACATGACTGTCAACGTATTGACAAATGAGGACATAGCTGAAGACATACATCCCCCCCAACCACTTCGCTCTGCTGCCTCGGGACGCCTGGTTGCCCCGTTGCTCAGAGGCCCCTCCTGCCGATCAACCCGGTCACGGCTCTGTTCTGTCCTGGCCCCACAGTGGCGGAATGAACTCCCCACTGATGTCAGGACAGCGAAGTCGCTGCCCATCATTCGGCGCAGGTTGAAAACTCACCACTTCAAGAACTACTACCCTGTTACTTGTTCTTAGCACTTATTGTATTAACTCATAAAAAAAACAAAACTCTTTCTTGCTTTTACTTTAGCACTGGTTTTGTTCTTAGATGCTTGTTTAGATGCACTTATGACCTCTGATGACTAGTAGATCTCCTGATTTCCTACGTTAAATGATGCAATTATTGTAAGTCGCTTTGGATAAAAGCGTCGGCTAAATGACTATAATGTAATGTAATGTAATATTATAGAAGGTGAGGGAGAAAAAGAGAAGGCTGGAAAGAGGGGGAGAATGTTAGAGGGATGAGAAAGGAAGAAGAGGAGGAGAACAAGGGATTGGAAGAGTGTGTGAGGGCTGCTTACCGTTGGTGGTGGCATTAGTAGTGTAGATGATGTTAGTGGAGACAGTGGATGAGGTGGTGGGAGAGGGAGAGGCTGGTGGCAGAGCAACAAAGGGGTTGGCATGGGAGAGGGGGAGAGAGAGAGAGAGAGACAGGTGTGGGAGAGGATGATGAATGGTTATGAAGCTGAGAGATGGTATATGGTGCAGCTTTTCCAGTAACACCAAGTACAAATCCAACATGACTGTCAACCTACTGATAAATGAGGACATAGCTGAAGACATACAATTAAGGCCTACTTTTAACCCTAATTTACACTCAATGTGGATTACAATACTTAAAGTTACAAGTGGCACTTGCTGCACACAGCGTCTGTCTGAGCTGCTTCTGCTGTTGTTCTGGGCAGACTTCTTAAATTTTATTGGCATCAGGTCTCTCCATCCCTCAGACAGACACACAATACTGACCGATGTGAGATACCTCATGTTCCTTGTTGTCAGTCGAGTGCTCATATGGTTGCAGTACTCCACAATAGCCATGGCGGCACGCCATTCATATTGTACCTTTAACAACCAGCCGTTGAAATCCTTACCCTGACCTTACCCACCGAAACTTAACCTCCTCTAATCTAATGCCTAAAATACCATTTATTTATTTAGTTTCTGAATTTTTCCCTCTTTTCTCCCAATTGTACTTGGCCAATTACCCAACTCTTCCGAGCCGTCCCGGTCTCTGCTCCAACCCCTCTGCGGTTGCGGGGAGGGCTGCAGACTACCACATGCCTCCTCCCATACATGTGGAGTCACCAGCTGCTTCTTTTCACCTGACAGTGAGGAGTTTCACCAGGGGACCGTGGCATTTGGGAGGATCACGCTATTCCCCCCAGTTCCCCCTCCCCCCTGAACAGGCACCCCGACCGACCAGATGAGACGCTAGTGCAGTGACCAGGACACATACCCACATCCAGCTTCCCACCCACAGACACGGAAAATTCTGTCTGTAGGGACGCCCAACCAAGCCAGACCTAACATGGGGATTTGAACCAGCAATCCCCATCTTTGTCGACAACGGAGTAAACCGCCACGCCGCCTGGGCGCCACCTCAAAATACTCTTTAAAGGGATACAATCACAACTTTCAACATTACATACTTCATACATTCCCACTACATACATGTTGTAGGGACAACACTCCATTAGCACTAGCCATCATACTGAGCTTTTGTGTCTTTTGTGTCTCTGATATGGCAACAGTGATGTCAACAGGGGACGCAATTTCAGCTTTTCAGAGACACACAGAAGAATGACTACCCAATATCATGCCTGCTTTTTCAAGTCAGGAGCCCTACTGCTTATCAGCTCTCTCTAGATCTTAGAGGAACCCCCAACAAACCACCAATTTGTGAGGAAAAAAAAGAAAGGCAGAGAGATGAAACAACAGCCACCACAACAGATCCACTGTATGTCAGTGTGTTTCTGCTGAGCTCTGACAGTTGAGTCTTCATGGACATAACTTCCCATATGGCTGCCTGAGGATGAAGACCAACATGAGCTTACAGAAGCACACTGTCAATGGACCTTCAAACTCACAACTGTATCGACAACAGCAGCACAACACAATCACATTTCATGATATCATGGAACGAATAAAAAAAGAGCAAGAAGAGGATGAAGAAGAGCAGAAAGAAAGAAAGAAGAGAAGGTGGGGAAGGGGTAAAGACTGAGTTGGACTGGGAAGAGCTGGTATGAGGATGAGTTTGAGAGGTGGTATAGAAGGTGAGGGAGGGAAAGAGGAGGGTGTAAAGAGGGGGAGAATGTTAGAGGGATGAGAAAGGAAGAAGAGGAGGAGAACAAGGGATTGGAAGAGTGTGTGAGGGCTGCTTACCGTTGGTGGTGGCATTAGTAGTGCGGATGATGTTAGTGGAGACAGTGGATGAGGTGGTGGGAGAGGGAGAGGCTGGTGGCAGAGCAACAAAGGGGTTGGCATGGGAGAGGGGGAGAGAGACAGGTGTGGGAGAGGATGATGAATGGTTATGAAGCTGGGAGATGGTATACGGTGCAGCTCTTCCAGTAACACCAAGTACAAATCCAACATGACTGTCAACCTACTGATAAATGAGGACATAGCTGAAGACATACAATTAAGGCCTACTTTTAACCCTAATTTACACTCAATGTGGATTACAATACTTAAAGGTACAAGTGGCACTTGCTGCACACAGCAGCTGTCTGAGCTGCTTCTGCTGTTGTTCTGGGCAGACTTCTTAAATTTTATTGGCATCAGGTCTCTCCATCCCTCAGACAGACACACAATACTGACCGATGTGAGATACCTCATGTTCCTTGTTGCCAGTCGAGTGCTCATATGGTTGCAGTACTCCACAATAGCCATGGCGGCACGACATTCATATTGTACCTTTAACAACCAGCCGTTGAAATCCTTACCCTGACCTTAACCACCGAAACTTAACCTCCTCTAATCTAATACCTAAACTACCATTTATTTATTTATTTTTGAATTTTTCCGTCTTTTCTCCCAATTGTACTTGGCCAATTGCCCCACTCTTCCGAGCCGTCCCGGTCTCTGCTCCACCCCCTCTGTGGTTCCGGGGAGGGCTGCAAACTACCACATATCTCCTCCCATACATGTGGAGTCACCAGCTGCTTCTTTTCACCTGACAGTGAGGAGTTGCACCAGGGGGATGTAGCACATGGGAGGATCACGCTATTTCCCACAGTTCCCCCTCCCCCTTGAACAGGCACCCTGAGTGAACAGAGGAGCCACTAGTGCAGCGACCAGGACATATACCAACAGCTGGCTTCCCACCCACAGACACGGACGATTGCGTCTGTAGGGACACCCGACTAAGCTGGAGGTAACACGGGGATTTGAACCGGCAATCCCCGTCTTGGTCAGCAACGGAATAGACTGCCACGCCGCTTGGGCGCCCCCCAAAATACTCTTTAAAGGGATACAATCACAACTTACAACATTACATATTTCATACATTCCCACTACATACATGTTGTAGGGACAACACTCCATTAGCACTAGCCATCATACTGAGCTTTTGTGTCTTTTGTGTCTCTGATATGGCAACAGTGATGTCAACAGGGGACGCAATTTCAGCTTTTCAGAGACACACAGAAGAATGACTACCCAATATCATGCCTGCTTTTTCAAGTCAGGAGCCCTACTGCTTATCAGCTCTCTCTAGATCTTAGAGGAACCCCCAACAGACCACCAATTTGTGAGGAAAAAAAAAGAAAGGCAGAGAGATGAAACAACAGCCACCACAACAGATCCACTGTATGTCAGTGGGTTTCTGCTGAGCTCTGACAGTTGAGTTTTCATGGACTCAACTTCCCATATGGCTGCCATGGGATGAAGACCAACTTGAGCTTACAGAAGCACACTGTCAATGGACCTTCAAACTCACAACTGTATCGACAACGGCAGCACAACACAATCACATTTCATAATATCATGGAATATGAGTAAAAAAAGAGCAAGAAGAGGATGGAGAAGAGCAGAAAGAAAGAAGAGAAGGTGGGGAAGGGGTATAGACTGAGTTGTACTGGAAAGAGCTGGTATGACGATGAGTTTGAGAGGTGTTATAGAAGGTGAGGGAGGGAAAGAGGAGGGTGTAAAGAGGGGGAGAATGTTAGAGGGATGAGAAAGGAAGAAGAGGAGGAGAACAAGAGATTGGAAGAGTGTGTGAGGGCTGCTTACCGTTGGTGGTGGCATTAGTAGTGCGGATGATGTTAGTGGAGACAGTGGATGAGGTGGTGGGAGAGGGAGAGGCTGGTGGCAGAGCAACAAAGGGGTTGGCATGGGAGAGGGGGAGAGAGACAGGTGTGGGAGAGGATGATGAATGGTTATGAAGCTGGGAGATGGTATACGGTGCAGCTCTTCCAGTAACACCAAGTACAAATCCAACATGACTGTCAACCTACTGATAAATGAGGACATAGCTGAAGACATACAATTAAGGCCTACTTTTAACCCTAATTTACACTCAATGTGGATTACAATACTTAAAGGTACAAGTGGCACTTGCTGCACACAGCAGCTGTCTGAGCTGCTTCTGCTGTTGTTCTGGGCAGACTTCTTAAATGTTATTGGCATCAGGTCTCTCCATCCCTCAGACAGACACACAATACGGACCGATGTGAGATACCTCATGTTCCTTGTTGTCAGTCGAGTGCTCATATGGTTGCAGTACTCCACAATAGCCATGGCGGCACGACATTCATATTGTACCTTTAACAACCAGCCTTTGAAATCCTTACCCTGACCTTAACCACCGAAACTTAACCACCTCTAATCTAATACCTAAACTACCATTTATTTAATTATTATTTGAATTTTTCCGTCTTTTCTCTCAATTCTACTTGGCCAATTACCCAACTCTTCCGAGCCGTCCCGGTCTCTGCTCCAACCCCTCTGCGGTTACGGGGAGGGCTGCAGACTACCACATGCCTCCTCCCATACAGGTGGAGTCACCAGCCGCTTCTTTTCACCTGACAGTGAGGAGTTTCACCAGGGGGACGTAGCACATGGGAGGATCATGCTATTCCCACCAGTTCCACCTCCCCCCTGAACAGGCACCCTGACCGACCAGATGAGACGCTAGTGCAGTGACCAGGACACATACCCACATCTGGCTTCCCACCCGCAGACACGGAAAATTGTGTCTGTAGGGACACCCAACCAAGCCAGACACAACATGGGGATTTGAACCGGCAATCCCCTTCTTGATCGGCAACGAAGTAAACTGCCACGCCGCCTGGGC
Source organism: Lampris incognitus (assembly GCF_029633865.1). Lineage (NCBI taxonomy): Eukaryota > Metazoa > Chordata > Actinopteri > Lampriformes > Lampridae > Lampris > Lampris incognitus. The sequence goes on from NC_079225.1 coordinate 48,216,770, forward strand.
GCCACCCAAAATACTCTTTAAAGGGATATAATCACAACTTACAACATTACATACTTCATACATTCCCACTACATACATGTTGTAGGGACAACACTCCATTAGCACTAGCCATCATACTGAGCTTTTGTGTCTTTTGTGTCTCTGATATGGCAACAGTGATGTCAACAGGGGACGCAATTTCAGCGACACACAGAAGACTGACTGCCCAATATCATGCCTGCTTTTTCAAGTCAGGAGCCCTACTGCTTATCAGCCTTCTCTAGCTCTTAGAGGAACCCCCAACAAACCACCAATTTGTGAGGAAAAAAAAGAAAGGCAGAGAGATGAAACAACAGCCACCACAACAGATCCACTGTATGTCAGTGGGTTTCTGCTGAGCTCTGACAGTTGAGTTTTCATGGACTCAACTTCCCATATGGCTGTCTGAGGATGAAGACCAACTTGAGCTTACAGAAGCACACTGTCAATGGACCTTCAAACTCACAACTGTATCGACAACGGCAGCACAACACAATCACATTTCATGATATCATGGAATATGAGTAAAAAAAGAGCAAGGAAAGGATGGAGAAGAGCAGAAAGAAAGAAGAGAAGGTGGGGAAGGGGTAAAGACTGAGTTGGACTGGGAAGAGCTGGTATGAGGATGAGTTTGAGAGGTGGTAAAGAAGGTGAGGGAGGGAAAGAGGAGGGTGTAAAGAGGGGGAGAATGTTAGAGGGATGAGAAAGGAAGAAGAGGAGGAGAACAAGGGATTGGAAGAGTGTGTGAGGGCTGCTTACCGTTGGTGGTGGCATTAGTAGTGTAGATGATGTTAGTGGAGACAGTGGATGAGGTGGTAGGAGAGGGAGAGGCTGGTGGCAGAGCAACAAAGGGGTTGGCATGGGAGAGGGGGAGAGAGACAGGTGTGGGAGAGGATGATGAATGGTTATGAAGCTGGGAGATGGTATACGGTGCAGCTCTTCCAGTAACACCAAGTACAAATCCAACATGACTGTCAACCTACTGATAAATGAGGACATAGCTGAAGACATACAATTAAGGCCTACTTTTAACCCTAATTTACACTCAATGTGGATTACAATACTTAAAGTTACAAGTGGCACTTGCTGCACACAGCGGCTGTCTGAGCTGCTTCTGCTGTTGTTCTGGGCAGACTTCTTAAATGTTATTGGCATCAGGTCTCTCCATCCCTCAGACAGACACACAATACTGACCGATGTGAGATACCTCATGTTCCTTGTTGTCAGTCGAGTGCTCATATGGTTGCAGTAGTCCACAATAGCCATGGCGGCACATCATTCATATTGTACCTTTAACAACCAGCCGTTGAAATCCTTACCCTGACCTTAACCACCGAAACTTAACCTCCTCTAATCTAATGCCTAAACTACAATTTATTTATTTATTTTTGAATTTTTCCGTCTTTTCTCCCAATTGTACTTGGCCAATTGCCCCACTCTTCCGAGCCGTCCCGGTCTCTGCTCCACCCCCTCTGTGGTTCCGGGGAGGGCTGCAAACTACCACATATCTCCTCCCATACATGTGGAGTCACCAGCTGCTTCTTTTCACCTGACAGTGAGGAGTTGCACCAGGGGGATGTAGCACATGGGAGGATCACGCTATTTCCCACAGTTCCCCCTCCCCCTTGAACAGGCACCCTGAGTGAACAGAGGAGCCACTAGTGCAGCGACCAGGACATATACCAACAGCTGGCTTCCCACCCACAGACACGGACGATTGCGTCTGTAGGGACACCCGACTAAGCTGGAGGTAACACGGGGATTTGAACCGGCAATCCCCGTCTTGGTCAGCAACGGAATAGACTGCCACGCCGCTTGGGCGCCCCCCAAAATACTCTTTAAAGGGATACAATCACAACTTACAACATTACATATTTCATACATTCCCACTACATACATGTTGTAGGGACAACACTCCATTAGCACTAGCCATCATACTGAGCTTTTGTGTCTTTTGTGTCTCTGATATGGCAACAGTGATGTCAACAGGGGACGCAATTTCAGCTTTTCAGAGACACACAGAGGACTGACTGCCCAATATCATGCCTGCTTTTTCAAGTCAGGAGCCCTACTGCTTATCAGCCTTCTCTAGATCTTAGAGGAACCCCCAACAGGCCACCAATTTGTGAGGAAAAAAAAGAAAGGCAGAGAGATGAAACAACAGCCACCACAACAGATCCACTGTATGTCAGTGGGTTTCTGCTGAGCTCTGACAGTTGAGTTTTCATGGACTCAACTTCCCATATGGCTGCCTGAGGATGACGACCAACATGAGCTTACAGAAGCACACTGTCAATGAACCTTCAAACTCACAACTGTATCGACAACGGCAGCACAACACAATCACATTTCATGATATCATGGAATATGAGTAAAAAAAGAGCAAGGAAAGGATGGAGAAGAGCAGAAAGAAAGAAGAGAAGGTGGGGAAGGGGTAAAGACTGAGTTGGACTGGGAAGAGCTGGTATGAGGATGAGTTTGAGAGATGTTATAGAAGGTGAGGGAGGGAAAGAGGAGGGTGTAAAGAGGGGGAGAATGTTAGAGGGATGAGAAAGGAAGAAGAGGAGGAGAACAAGGGATTGGAAGCGTGTGTGAGGGCTGCTTACCGTTGGTGGTGGCATTAGTAGTGCGGATGATGTTAGTGGAGACAGTGGATGAGGTGGTGGGAGAGGGAGAGGCTGGTGGCAGAGCAACAAAGGGGTTGGCATGGGAGAGGGGGAGAGAGAGAGAGAGACACAGGTGTGGGAGAGGATGATGAATGGTTATGAAGCTGGGAGATGGTATACGGTGCAGCTTTTCCAGTAACACCAAGTACAAATCCAACATGACTGTCAACCTACTGATAAATGAGGACATAGCTGAAGACATACAATTAAGGCCTACTTTTAACCCTAATTTACACTCAATGTGGATTACAACACTCAAAGGTACAAGTGGCACTTGCTGCACACAGCGGCTGTCTGAGCTGCTTCTGCTGTTGTTCTGGGCAGACTTCTTAAATGTTATTGGCATCAGGTCTCTCCATCCCTCAGACAGACATACAATACTGACCGATGTGAGATACCTCATGTTCCTTGTTGTCAGTCGAGTGCTCATATGGTTGCAGTACTCCACAATAGCCATGGTGGCACGCCATTCATATTGTACCTTTAACAACCAGCCGTTGAAATCCTTACCCTGACCTTAACCACCGAAACTTAACCTCCTCTAATCTAATACCTAAACTACCATTTATTTATTTATTTTTTGAATTTTTCCCTCTTTTCTCCCAATTGTACTTGGCCAATTACCCCACTCTTCCGAGCCGCCCCGGTCTCTGCTCCAACCCCTCTGCGGTTCCGGGGAGGGCTGCAGACTACCACATGCCTCCTCCCATACATGTGGAGTCACCAGCTGCTTCATTTCACCTGACAGTGAGGAGTTTCACCAGGGGGACATAGCACTTGGGAGGATCACGCTATTCCCACCAGTTGCACCTCCCCCTGAACAGGCACCCTGACCGACCAAAAGAGACGCTAGTGCAGTGGCCAGGACACACACCCACATCTGGCTTCCCACCCGCAGACACGGAAAATTGTGTCTGTAGGGACACCCAACCAAGCCAGACACAACATGGGGATTTGAACCGGCAATCCCCTTCTTGATCGGCAACGAAGTAAACTGCCACGCCGCCTGGGCGCCACCCAAAATACTCTTTAAAGGGATATAATCACAACTTACAACATTACATACTTCATACATTCCCACTACATACATGTTGTAGGGACAACACTCCATTAGCACTAGCCATCATACTGAGCTTTTGTGTCTTTTGTGTCTCTGATATGGCAACAGTGATGTCAACAGGGGACGCAATTTCAGCGACACACAGAAGACTGACTGCCCAATATCATGCCTGCTTTTTCAAGTCAGGAGCCCTACTGCTTATCAGCCTTCTCTAGCTCTTAGAGGAACCCCCAACAAACCACCAATTTGTGAGGAAAAAAAAGAAAGGCAGAGAGATGAAACAACAGCCACCACAACAGATCCACTGTATGTCAGTGGGTTTCTGCTGAGCTCTGACAGTTGAGTTTTCATGGACTCAACTTCCCATATGGCTGTCTGAGGATGAAGACCAACTTGAGCTTACAGAAGCACACTGTCAATGGACCTTCAAACTCACAACTGTATCGACAACGGCAGCACAACACAATCACATTTCATGATATCATGGAATATGAGTAAAAAAAGAGCAAGGAAAGGATGGAGAAGAGCAGAAAGAAAGAAGAGAAGGTGGGGAAGGGGTAAAGACTGAGTTGGACTGGGAAGAGCTGGTATGAGGATGAGTTTGAGAGGTGGTAAAGAAGGTGAGGGAGGGAAAGAGGAGGGTGTAAAGAGGGGGAGAATGTTAGAGGGATGAGAAAGGAAGAAGAGGAGGAGAACAAGGGATTGGAAGAGTGTGTGAGGGCTGCTTACCGTTGGTGGTGGCATTAGTAGTGTAGATGATGTTAGTGGAGACAGTGGATGAGGTGGTAGGAGAGGGAGAGGCTGGTGGCAGAGCAACAAAGGGGTTGGCATGGGAGAGGGGGAGAGAGACAGGTGTGGGAGAGGATGATGAATGGTTATGAAGCTGGGAGATGGTATACGGTGCAGCTCTTCCAGTAACACCAAGTACAAATCCAACATGACTGTCAACCTACTGATAAATGAGGACATAGCTGAAGACATACAATTAAGGCCTACTTTTAACCCTAATTTACACTCAATGTGGATTACAATACTTAAAGTTACAAGTGGCACTTGCTGCACACAGCGGCTGTCTGAGCTGCTTCTGCTGTTGTTCTGGGCAGACTTCTTAAATGTTATTGGCATCAGGTCTCTCCATCCCTCAGACAGACACACAATACTGACCGATGTGAGATACCTCATGTTCCTTGTTGTCAGTCGAGTGCTCATATGGTTGCAGTAGTCCACAATAGCCATGGCGGCACATCATTCATATTGTACCTTTAACAACCAGCCGTTGAAATCCTTACCCTGACCTTAACCACCGAAACTTAACCTCCTCTAATCTAATGCCTAAACTACAATTTATTTATTTATTTATTGTCCCTCTTTTTCTTCCAATTGTACTTAGCCAATTACCCCGCTCTGCTGAGCCGTCCTGGTCGCTGCTCCACCTGGTCTGCGGCTCCGGGGAGGGCTGCAGACTACCACATGCCTCCTCCCATACATGTGGAGTCACCAGCCGCTTCTTTTCACCTGACAGTGTGGAGTTTCACCAGCGGGACATAGCGCGTGGGAGGATCACGCTATTCCCCCCAGTCCCCCATTAAATAATGCCTGCCAGAAAATCAACAAACGTAGCAGAAGACGAAACATCAGCTGGTACAACCCACCCTACAGTGACACCGTGGCCACAAACATTGGTAAGCAGTTTGTGAACTTTTGGATAAGTGCTTTACGCCGGACCACCAACTGAGGAAGATGTTCAATAGGAACACCATCAAAATTAGTTACAGCTGCATGCCCAACATTCAACACAATACCGTCCCACAACACGAGACTCATCAACAAATCAATGACACCTTCATCACAACCGGACTCCCCTGGATGCAACTGTCGTGTGAACGACTCACGCCCCCTCGAGGGAAAATGCCAGACGAAGGGAGGTATCTACCAAGCTACGATGATGAGAGATGACAACAGCAAAATAGAGACATACGTGGGTCTAACAGAGGGGCCATTCAAACAGAGGTTTAATGCACATGTGTGTAGCTTCAGAAACAACCGTTTAAAGAATGTCACATCTTTAAGCCCTTATATTTGGTCATTAGTGGACAGAAACATTAATTATTCAACCACCTGGAAAATCCCCTCAAAGAACAAAACATATTCACCCAGTAGTAAAATGTGTAATCTGTCTCACTGACAAGTATTTTATCATCTGCAAACCACAAATGTCCACACTGAATAACAGGAATGAACTGGCCAGCAGATGCAGACATAGATATAAGCACCTATTTTGTAATTATATATAAATCATGACAATACACAAATACCAACAACCCCCCCCCCATTGGACCGTTAGCGATCGCGTGTTTTTGAATGTTGCACCTCTCCCTTCCCCATTGAACGCTGTGCACGTGATGTGCATGATGAGACAATAAATGGTGTGTTCTTTCCTCCTGTAGCTTTACTGACCCCTGATGATGCTTATCACATGAAACAGGCCTGTACTGTCCCATAAACGATTTACTTATATATATGTATATATATATATATATATATATATATATATGTATATAAAATCCAGAAGATGAACGATAGATAGATAGATAGATAGATAGATAGATAGATAGATAGATAGATAGATAGATAGATAGATAGATAGATCCAAAAAGACGCCAAATTTACAGAGATAATAAAAACCATCAGATCTGATTCATCAATAATCCAGATGGTAGTCAACAATCACAGAAAAGGTTTTAATCATATTGAGACCTTTGGGTGACAGAGTGCCAAGTGTGTAAATTTAAAAAGCCTCTCCTAAGAAGGTTATCTGTGTCACCCCCTCGTCTAGTTGTAGACACATGTTCGATACCAGTGTATCTCAGAGTGGCTGGATTATGCTTAAGAACACTGAAGTGGACTGCTAATGGATTTTTTGATTGTTTTTTTCTTATGTTGCTTCCATGTTCAGCAATGCGAGTTTTTAGACAATGCTGAGTCTTTCCAATGTAGGCAAGGCCACATGGGTATATGATCGAATAAATAATGTCTTCGGTAGTGCAAGTAATGAAACCTTTTATTAAGTATTATTAATATTACATTTCCTTTATTAATCCCCTTGGGGCAATTGAGTTACTGCAAATTAACCCATGCTAGCTGTGGTCTGTGTAGCTAGGAGCAGTGGGCTGCCACCTTCATGCTGCGCCTGGGCACCAACTCCAGTTCTTTTGCCATTGCCTTGCTCGGGGGCACAGGCAGCAGTATTAACCCTAACATGCATGTCTTTTTGATGGTGGGGCAAACCGGAGCACCTGCAGAAAACCCACCACAGACACGGGGAAAACATGCAAACGCCACACAGAGGACGACCCAGGATGACCCCCAAGGTTGGCCAACTCTGGGGTTCAAACCCAGGACCTTCTAGCTGTGAGGCGACAGCGCTAACCACTGGGCCACCATGCCGCACTTTTACCTGGGACTGTTGACACTTCGAGGGGACATTACGTTGTGCGCAACGTGCACACCTGTAACTGCTATCAGGGACAGAAGAGAGGACATGTGGTGGTCTTCGTTGTCGTTGGTCTGCTCTCACAATAAGGTCGCTCGCGTATGTTAGGTGAGCGCTTCTAAACCAAGCGTGGGGGGCCTTGAAAGGATTTCTTAGAGTCGGGGTCTGAACTCAAACTGCACCTGTGTCTTGTCGTGGTGTTTCCCTAACGGAGTGAACTGTAGACTGCAGGACAACCTGCCCTCTGCTGCCCCCTGCTGCCCTCTGCTGCGCTGCTGTGGAGACGCGCACTCTGGTCAACATGTCGAACCCGGCGCTGTGGATCCGGCTGGCCGCACAGCCTCTTTCCCTGAGGCTCGCCGTTACAGCAGAGCTTGGTAGACCCTAATAAACGCCGTATCCCGCTAAAGTGACTGGTAGGCAGACTCCTTTGTAGAGGACTAGGATGAAAGCTTTTACCACGTAAGAGAAGGTCTTTATCTGTGGGGTTTCTATACAAGACCCCTTTCTGCTAGACGGGTTTTGTGGGCGGAGCTTAGCTGGACGCAAACATCCACACATAGTGTAACTTTAGCTTAGCTTACTTAGCTGATATGAAGTGTGCGCTACAAACACCAGCATTTCTGATGATCTCCTCGGCCCAGTCCTTCCGTCTCACCGCGTGTGACCGCAGCTGTCTCCGATCTTGTTGACTGGGAGTGGCGGCTGGTATGCGGTAAAACTTCAAGTTTAGTTTGTTACTTCTTCGATTCTGGCCCCCAGAAACACAGCATGAAGACACGCTGGCTAACGTTAGCTAGATGATGTCCGCTGCCCGAGGACGTGATTCCTATTTAACGTTGCCGCTTCCGGCTGTTTTGCCGCCAGCTGACGCCCTGACGTCATCATTACGTAGCTCTAAAAGGATAGCGATCAGTACGTCACGATCTTTTGGGCATCCGGGTGGGGTAGCGGTCTATTCCGTCGCCTAGCAACACGGGATGGATCCCCGCGTTACCCCCGGCTTGGTCGGGCATCCCTACAGACGCAGCTGGCCGTGTTTGCGGGTGCGGGTATGTGTCCTGGTCGCTGCACCAGCGCCTCCTCTGGTCGGTCGGGGCGCCCCCCCAGATCGGCAGAGAGGGGGTGGAGCAGCGCCCGGGACGGCTCAAAAAGCGCGGGGGGATTTGCCAGACACAATGTGGGAGAAAAGGGGGGGAGAAAAGGGGGGAGGGGGAAATATGACGGTCTTTAGAAATGAAAAGACGGAGAGAACGAACGTTAGAGCGGCCATAAGTCACAGTGGCAGGACAATGGTGACTGTTTTCATGAAGAACTTGTGGAGTTCATGTTCTGTGCCCAGCCAAAGGAGGGAAATATCAGTTTCCCTCCCCACAGGACTGATAGAAAGACGAGGATTCACATGTTGAACCCACAAACCAATCTGCATAATTAGTGTTTCCCACGGGCCTGGAATACACTTGTGGCGGCGGCGGAGGGAGAGAGGGAGGGCGGGCCGCCATTACCCGCCGGCGCACAACCGGTCTGCGACGCGCCACCAACAACAAGCAGGCGTGACCTTTAACCCAATGAACAATGAGCGGTCTAACCTTAGCTGGTCTGTCTTTCTCACCGCCATAGCCCGGAAAGAAAACAGTGGTGCCCCCTTACCCGCGGGGGACATGTCCCAGGACCCCCGGCGGATGCCTGAAGCCGCGGACAGTACGGAGCCCTATAGACGCTGTAGCAGCGGGGGGCAGCGCACACAGCGCGGACACGCTGGCCGACGGGACGGGACGGGACGGGACGAGCCGCGCCCCGGGACGTCAGAAGAGCAGGTTTGAGGACTAGGATGTGGAGGAGCTTGGAAAACTTCCTGCTGCAGTCCACAAAGTGGTGTTTTTGTGGGGGAAATACTGATATGATGGATATTTGGAGAGAGGCAGCGAGAGGGAGAACATGAACACTGCCCCTGCTGGACTAAAGACTGAAGAAACCAAAACAGCCAGACAAACACACACACACACACACTCTCACACAAACACACTCACACGCACACACACACACACTCTCACACACACACACACACACACACTCTCACACACATACTCACACACACTCACACACACACACACTCTCACACACTCACACTCACACACACACACACACACAGCTCTTCCAGTGAGAGAGGTCAGTGTGTGTGCGGCGTCAGAACAGAAGTTCGAGGTGTGGCGTGTAGCTCAGTGGCCAGAGATCAGCTGGTCTTGGAGTGTTGTGTTGCCAGAGATCAGCTGGTCTTGGAGTGTTGTGTTGCCAGAGATCAGTGTTGTGTTGCCAGAGATCAGCTGGTCTTGCAGTGTTGTGTTGCCAGAGATCAGCTGGTCTTGCAGTGTTGTGTTGCCAGAGATCAGCTGGTCTTGGAGTGTTGTGTTGCCAGAGATCAGCTGGTCTTGGAGTGTTGTGTTGCCAGAGATCAGCTAGTCTTGGAGTGTTGTGTTGCCAGAGATCAGCTAGTCTTGGAGTGTTGTGTTGCCAGAGATCAGCTAGTCTTGGAGTGTTGTGTTGCCAGAGATCAGCTGGTCTTGGAGTGTTGTGTTGCCAGAGATCAGCTGGTCTTGGAGTGTTGTGTTGCCAGAGATCAGCTGGTCTTGTAGTGTTGTGTTGCCAGAGATCAGCTGGTCTTGGAGTGTTGTGTTGCCAGAGATCAGCTGGTCTTGGAGTGTTGTGTTGCCAGAGATCAGCTAGTCTTGGAGTGTTGTGTTGCCAGAGATCAGCTAGTCTTGGAGTGTTGTGTTGCCAGAGATCAGCTGGTCTTGGAGTGTTGTGTTGCCAGAGATCAGCTGGTCTTGGAGTGTTGTGTTGCCAGAGATCAGCTGGTCTTGCAGTGTTGTGTTAACACATTTGTGGTTGGATGTGCTCTGGGAAGCAGGACACATCCAGACTTCTGCTGCCTTGCTGAAAGGCATCTCCTGTATAGATCGTCCTCATGAGGCTGAACGCATGTCTCACATGTGCCCACCATGAAGTTGGTCCAGCATCCCTGAGTTCTTGAGCCCAGGGCCAGATGTGAGGTGCCTAGTCTTTGTTAAACCATTACTGTGTGTTGTTCCTCTTTGTGAGGCTGAAAATACTGTGCGTCTGTCCAACATGACTGAATGTCCAGTTGGTGAATGGAGTTCAGCCGACTTGAATGTCTTTCTGTTCACGTTGCAGAGGAGGATAAACCACGGTGTGTTGTGTGTTTGTTGTAGTATGGCAGTCACACACATCTAGTGGTGCACTTGTCTTGGACACATCTTCAGTGATGGTGCCTGTCTTTCTTTTTGTAAATAACTTTTATTCCATTAGGCCTGTCATTTGATAAGAAGTTACCGTCAAATGTCTGAGGAACGGTATATTATGTAATTAGTTGTACACCGCTAAGAGTGTAGTTGTCATTTAATGTTACACTGCTAAAACTGTAGTTATTTAATTTGTTTTGTACACTGCCGACATAGTGTACTTATTGAATTTTACATTGCTGAAAGAGTGTAGTTATTTAATTTGTTTTGTACACTGCTAAAATAATGTAGTTATTCAAATTTACACTGCTGAAAGACTGCACTAATGCTTGATTTGAGGATACAATAAATGTGCCAAAAATATCAAAAGTTTCGAAACATATCTATTGTGTTTTATTGTTCCACCACTTACGTTCTATTATAGTGATAATGGCTACAACAAGATGACATTTGAGCATTGTCTTGTCTCACAGTGTGCCACAGCGACGCTAAAATAATGTGTACATTAATAAGAGCATATTGAAGCCAAAAAAGTAACGCAAAAGTTACTTTCCCTTGTAACTAATTACTTTTATAATGCAGTAACTCAGTTAGTAACTGTTACTTTTTGAGAGCAGTAACTAGTAACTGTAACTAATTACTAATTTTCAGTAGCTTGCCCAACACTGAGCACAACACAATCAAATTTCATGATATGATGGAATATGAGTAAAAAATTAGCAAGAAGAGGATGGAGAAGAGGAGAAGGTGGGGAAGGGGTAAAAATTGAGTTGTACTGGAAAGAGCTGGTTTGAGTATGAAGGGTGTTGTTGTAGGAGAAGGGTGTAAAGAGGGGGAGAATGTTAGAGGGATGAGAAAGGTAGAAGAGGAGGAGAAGAAGGGATTGGAAGAGTGTGTGAGGGCTGCTTACCGTTGGTGGTGGCATTAGTAGTGTAGATGATGTTAGTGGAGACAGTGGACGAGGTGGTGGGAGAGGGAGAGGCTGATGGCAGAGCAACAAAGGGGTTGGCATGGGAGAGGGGGAGAGAGAGAGAGGGAGGGAGGGAGGGAGGATGATGAATGGTCATGATGCTGGGAGATGCTATACGGTGCAGCTTTTCCAATAACACCAAGTACAAATCCAGACCAGTATCACCGAGAAATATTCAGGTACAACTTATCTACTACTACTACTTTCGGCTGCTCCCGTTAGGGGTCGCCACAGCGGATCATCCGTTTCCATTTCTTTCAGGTACAACTTATCTGCAGATCCCAAAATACCATGACTGTCAACATACTGATACACCAGGACATAGCTGAAGACAAACGCTTAGGTTTTGTTTTTGTTTTTTGTTTTTTTCACCCCTTTTTTCCCCAATTGTATACGGCCAATTACCCCACTCTTCTGAGCCGTCCCGGTCTCTGCTCCACCCTCTCTGCCGATCCGGGGAGGGCTGCAGACCACCACATGCCTCCTCCCATACAGGTGGAGTCACCAGCCGCTTCTTTTCACCTGACAGTGAGGAGTTTCACCAGGGGGATGTAGCGCGTGGGACGATCACGCTATTCCCCCCAGTTCCCCCTCCCCCTTGAGCAGGCACCCCGACCGACCAGAGGAGGCGCTAGTACAGCGACCAGGACACATACCCACAGACACGGACAATTGTGTCTGTAGGGACGCCCAACCACACCGGAGGTAACACGGGGATTTGAACCGGCGATCCCCGTCTTGGTCGACAACGGAGTAGACCGCCACACCGCCTGGGCGCCCCTCAAAATACTCTTTAAAGGGATACAATCACAACTTTCAACATTACATACTTCATACATTCCCACTACATACATGTTATAGGGACAACACTCCATTAGCACTAGCCATCATACTGAGCTTTTGTGTCTTTTGTGTCTCTGATATGACAACAGTGATGTCAACAGGGGACGCAATTTCAGCTTTTCAGCGACACACAGAAGACTGACTGCCCAATATCATGCCTGCTTTTTCAAGTCAGGAGCCCTACTGCTTATCAGCTCTCTCTAGATCTTAGAGGAACCCCCAACAAACCACCAATTTGTGAGGAAAAAAAAGAAAGGCAGAGAGATGAAACAACAGCCACCACAACAGATCCACTGTATGTCAGTGGGTTTCTGCTGAGCTCTGACAGTTGAGTCTTCATGGACTCAACTTCCCATATGGCTGCCATGGGATGAAGACCAACTTGAGCTTACAGAAGCACACTGTCAATGGACCTTCAAACTCACAACTGTATCGACAACGGCAGCACAACACAATCACATTTCATGATATCATGGAATATGAGTAAAAAAAGAGCAAGAAAAGGATGGAGAAGAGCAGAAAGAAAGAAGAGAAGGTGGGGAAGGGGTAAAGACTGAGTTGGACTGGGAAGAGCTGGTATGAGGATGAGTTTGAGAGGTGGTATAGAAGGTGAGGGAGGGAAAGAGGAGGGTGTAAAGAGGGGGAGAATGTTAGAGGGATGAGAAAGGAAGAAGAGGAGGAGAACAAGGGATTGGAAGAGTGTGTGAGGGCTGCTTACCGTTGGTGGTGGCATTAGTAGTGTGGATGATGTTAGTGGAGACAGTGGATGAGGTGGTGGGAGAGGGAGAGGCTGGTGGCAGAGCAACAAAGGGGTTGGCATGGGAGAGAGAGAGAGACACAGGTGTGGGAGAGGATGATGAATTGTTATGAAGCTGGGAGATGGTATATGGTGCAGCTCTTCCAGTAACACCAAGTACAAATCCAACATGACTGTCAACCTACTGATAAATGAGGACATAGCTGAAGACATACAATTAAGGCCTACTTTTAACCCTAATTTACACTCAATGTGGATTACAATACTCAAAGGTACAAGTGGCACTTGCTGCACACAGCAGCTGTCTGAGCTGCTTCTGCTGTTGTTCTGGGCAGACTTCTTAAATGTTATTGGCATCAGGTCTCTCCATCCCTCAGACAGACATACAATACTGACCGATGTGAGATACCTCATGTTCCTTGTTGTCAGTCGAGTGCTCATATGGTTGCAGTACTCCACAATAGCCATGGCGGCACGACATTCATATTGTACCTTTAACAACCAGCCTTTGAAATCCTTACCCTGACCTTAACCACCGAAACTTAACCTCCTCTAATCTAATGCCTAAACTACCAATTTTAACCTAAATACTACACTTAGCCATCTCTAATCAAGTAATACTATAGCAGATGATGATGTCAGATGTCCTCAACTACATCCTCATTCATCGATACGTTGAAAGCCACCGTATTCATGCAAACAACTTGATTTCATACATTGTCGTCTTGCAAGACCAGATGTTTAAAAGCACATATACGCATTCTGACGAACTGCAAACAAGTGGTATACGAAGGTTGTGTCTGTGAGACCGAGCTGTCCACATCAGCTAGCAGGTAGCGTTGGCACAAACACAGGAAGATGCAATGTTCAAGAGCTGGTTGATGAGTTCTGTAAAGCTTCAGAAAGGATGGTAAAGCTAGGACACCAGATGGACGTGAAACACGTGGGACAAGCTTAGAACCAGGTGCTGAGTGAAATAAGCTGTCGTGTGGGCAAAATGAAGTTGCACTCTCTGAAACGCTGAGGCGGGGAACTGGTTCACATCTTGTTCTCCGGAGCCGCTTGTGATCCTGCTGACCTGAGAGGGAACCTCGCCAGGACAAGTTCTCTGTGTTCCCAGCCAAGTCAAATTGTATTTGTGAAGCCCTAAAACACAATCCAGTCCTGGAGGGCTTTTCAACCACACTAGCATTTCTCAAACATACAATAACAGAACAGCGGCTAACGTACAACCCTCCCATTTCGTCCCGTTTCTTTTACTCCGTGGGTTTCTATTCCTGGCTGTCTTTTCAGAAAACCAATCTACCAAGAAGAGTCGACCACCCTTCCACCCATAACAGTTCTGACCGCTGCCTCTTACCCCTCGTGTTGTCCACACATTCTGTGCACTGCCCTTGTCTCAAGGCTCATTTATGACCCGCCTTCAATAAACCTCTAAATTATCCATCCATGCATCCATCAATCCATCCATGCATCCATCCATCCATCCATCCATCCATGCATCCATTATCTGAACCGTTTATCCTGCTCCCAGGGTCGCGGAGATGCTGGAGCCTATCCCAGCAGTCACTGGGCGGCAGGCGGGAAGACACCCTGGACAGGCCGCTAGTCCATCACAGGACCAACATGCTGACGCCCACGCATGCACACACACACACACACACACACAGACACACACACACAGACACACACACACACACACACACACACACACACACACAACTAGGGACAATGTAGTACGGTGATTCAGCTGACCTACATGTCTTTGGACTGCGGGAGGAAACCGGAGCCCCCGGAGGAAACCCACTCAGACACGGGGACAACATGCAAACTCCAAGGTTGGACTACCCCGGGGTTTGAACCCAGAACCTTCTTGCTGTGAGGCGACTGCGCTAACCACTGCACCACCATGCTGCCCCACCTCTGATTTAAAGCAACTTCATTTAATTTTAAACCCACAATCTATTTTGCACGAAGAAAGAAGCTGTCGGTCACCACAAACTGTGTGACTACCTGGGTTTTCCCTCTTCACAGTGCAGAAAGACTGCATTTCATCAGCGGACACCCCTCGTTTTTATAGGGTCACACATGACCCAACATGTCTTAAGGTCACACATGACCCCAAGACAATCTTAGTACCCGAGTGGTGTACAGCTTTCATGGAAATATGAACAAAAACAATGCTTCAGTGTTTCTAATGCTGGGGTCTCTCTAGGAGAAGTCATCACATTTCAGGCTGAAAAAAGAGATCATTTAGAGTTTTGCCTCTGCTGTTACGCTGTTATGGGCCGTAAGACTACAGAAGGGTTCAAATAGATTTTCTAGAAACAAACTGCGGATTCTACAGGCGGAAGTGGGTCATTTTACTTACTTACAGGGAAATCACACTCTTCAAGAGTTTTCCTAAAGCAAGGCACATTATCCTAAAATATGACAGACCTCTCCATCATTATCAACACGGCATCGCTTTCAAGACCCGAGAGAAGCCACTGTGGCAGTTGAACGTGAAATGCTGATTTCTTAGCCTGCACCCTGTGAAAGAAAGTGGCTACCGAGTCAACATTTCTCTCATGGCCTACTGACTTGCTCAGGAGGCCGTATTCTGGATCATAGGTCACAGCTGAATTCTCCCATGAGTTTGGCCCCATAAAAAACTGACCTTTGAAGAATGTTGCTCTCCGCAGGTCAGTGTAGTGTGAGAAGTGACATTTAGGGTGGGATGCCGGGTCAGTTCTGCAAACTGACCCCATGCTGCTGTTCTGATCGTTATCATGGTATTCATGGCAAAACGCTGCGGCAATTCCTATTGGTGCCCCAGACTGCATGACTTCCTGGGAAGCAAAGGTCACTGGCAAGGATGCCTGGTGTGACCTTCCCCTGAGACAATAGGCACACTTGCATCCAAGGTTTGAAAAAAGAATTAAGCAGATAATTGTCACAAAATAAACAAACGTGAACAAAGGTCAATTTCCTTCAAATATTTTTAAGCCAGTAAAACCCTGAATGTGGGTCTACATTTCCAACATCATGTTACCATCATGGCTGGATTAACCCGCCAAGATGGCCCAGGTCAAAATGTAATATGGGCCCCGACAACCCGACGACTGCCCACTCTCTGCCCGCTGTGCATGTACAAAGAGTGGACATGGGCTCGACTTAAGGCCCCTGTCATTTAAGCTGATATTGTGTTTAAATGGTGTATATTCCCACGAAAATTGCACTTCATCTAATGATTATAAACTAACTGATATATGGTGGACCTGGAGTCTCAGGGGCAGCTGCCCACTTTGCCCCGTCAGTCATCCAGCCTTGCTTACCATCCGCCATTAAGATGAAGAAACAGCTGATCATGTGACTGAAGTCTATTCCCATTTCCAGTTTTAATTGAGCAAATGCATTTCCACTGCAACTTACCTGCATTTCTTTAAATCAAATACAAAGTTTATCCATACAAACACTCGTTAGTTTCAGGGATGTTATTCGGTATTTGCCATTCCCATCAAGCATTTCATAGTCCAAATGACAAAATTCAGATGAAACACTTGGACGGAAACGTGGTTACTGACAGTGACATTACTATAATTTCCCTATTTGTGAAATCAGCGAGGGACAGGGGCAAAGGAACTGACCTCCGCTCAGTTCACACACTCAATCTACCCCAGGAATACTTTTCCTTCAAGAGGAACAACAACAACAACAAAAATCTTGTTCCCCATGCAGCTGGAGGTCCACTGAAGAGATCAGCGGGCAGAGCGTGGGTCTGGGGACACGGCGTGTCTGAATTCAATGTGCCTTTTCCAATAAAGGAATGTGCGTCATTCATATGTGAGAGGAACAGGGTGTGAAGTATAACACAGACCAGAAGCTTTTCAAATGTCAGACATGCTCTGCTCGTTCTGGTCTCAGGGTATTTCAACTCCTGAAAGGGTTTTGAGACCAAGAGGAGTCGATTCATCGGTCTCCTTTTCAGCAGACCCATCTTTCCAACCTGCCCTCTGACCCCGCGGGTCTCTGGCCGCGGTACTCTCTGAATTTCCCTTCTGTATTTCATGTTCATCTCACCTATATTATAACCCATGCGGTTTTAAACCTGAGGGAGGGTCCGTCTCCTACATTGTTTTTCCAACAGTGATTTGGATTCCAGCGCTCCACACCCGCCTCTAATGGAACAGGCTGTTTGGGTGACGATTAATATAACAAAAGCACGGTCCACTACTCTGACTGGCCGGCAGCACTGCCAGCCTCGCCCCCTCCCCTGACAGAAACCACTGCTACTCAAGCAGGGGCCACCTTGCTCTCGGCATGGGTCACGCTTTGTGAACTCTAGCTCGATTTCTGCCAGTGTGACGTCACTCTGAGGGACAATTCTGATTGGCTTGTTCAAACAGTGCTATTTGGCCCCATGAAGATTAGCCAGTCAAACAGAAGTTAAGTGCTGTTAAAACATGTAAATGGTGACAAATATCCACCCCAACACTGTTTCCCATAATAACACCCCCATTTCGAGCACTAAAGTGACAGTTTCTAGGAGATGAGAGCGACCCTTGTCGTTTGGGAGGAAGAGATGTGAAAACAGGGTCAGTCAATCTCTCATCTCCTTTCTCTGCTGGTTTCATTCAGCAGAGTTTGATGAGCCACACCACAGCCCTTTGGAAGTGAGTGACGAGCCCTTAAGACCCTTAACAAAATCCTCCAGAATCCTCTCTGGGAGGTTAAGGGTTAATTAAAAGGCCCAGCCAATTTGCAGCTTTGAAAGAGCGGGGGACTACGGAGCAGGGCCCTGCGCAGGACTGTTAGCTTAGTCTCACTCCCGCTGAAGTTTTTACCATTACCACCTGCTCCCAAATGTGCGTCCACTCCCGTCTGCACCCGCAAACAGTCCCACCATCCACGCCCACACAAGGATGCTCCGTCGGCTTTGTGTCTTCTCCATCCCACCGGAAAACACATTATTTCACTTGAATAACTGGCCTGACACCTGCGGGGCCTGTGCTCGCCCCTCGGTGTGTCTGGATTTCAGTGGCTGGGTGAGGCAGAGCATCTGTTACATCACACTCGCCATATTTAGCAGCTACATGAACAATGCGTTCATCTACATGAACTATGTCAAGAAAGCCTTCCCAGAAGACTAAGTTGGCTAGAGGTATACTGTCATTCTTTTGACGGATTGATTGACTGATTGATCGCGATCGACTGATTCTTCTATAGAATTAAGGCATGCATTACCCAGGATCACAGGAAGCAAATTTGTCAGTCAACCTTTTTATCTGCTTTGGACCCTGTTGGGTTAATCTATATGCACTCTCCTGTCTCTACTCTGAACCGTCTCAATGCAGTCCATCATTCCGTCCTGAGGTTCCCAACGGGGACGGCTATCGAACACATTGTCGTGTACTACATGAGAAAGTGGGCCGGCAGTCGCTGCCACTGCATTCTCCTTATTTACCAAGCAATACCTTACACGTCTTTCTAACCACGGTTCATTTCCACGCTGCACTCGGTCCCGAGACCGTCTGGTCCTCGAAAGTCACCATGTGAACACCAAGGCTGGGACCCTGGCTTCTAATACTACGCTCCACCCACGTGGAACCATGTGCAGGAGCTTTTAAACTGAGACAAGCTAAGCCCTCTTAATGACATCCGAGTTGGCTGGCAGAGCTGAGGTGGTCCCTTCCGATGACGTCTCTTCTCTGGCCCGTTTCATGTAGGACCGCTTGACGCGAGCCGCAATTCTGGTGTGCTTTTACTGCTTTTACACGGGTTGTAATCAGGGCGTTTTCTGAAAAGACGGCTGCCTCAGTGGCCCTACCTGTTCACATAAAGGAGACAACGTAAATAAAAGGATGACAAAACCGCTAAACAAAACAAGCTCATCATCCAATATCCCCCCAGTGTAAAGAAACCCATCGATAAAACGGTTTTTTAAGT